>NC_089527.1:27590760-27750760 GCF_963924715.1 Thunnus thynnus
AGCCAGCCAAGTATTCCAGTTAATTTAATGTGGCTGGAAGACACTCATCATTTTTTATGTGAGGTCCATAGAATAAGTCTTAGTTTCTTGACCTGTCCTGTAACATTTTTATTTCACTTTATTGTTTTTATGTGGATTTGTTTGTGTGCTTGAATTGAATTGAATCAAAAAACAGAAAAGTGGGTTTCAGCTGTAAACAGATTTGTTGTTGGCTACACACCCCGACACGTAGCTGAAAGAGACTCTGTCAAATTCCACCTGACCTGCTGTGAGCTGCAAGTCCTGCGCATCCTCAACGTCCTCCACCTGGGGGGGGGGGGGGGGGTTTAAGAAGTGATTTAAAAGATGTACCTGATTCTGCAAGCCTTGACATTATTCTAAGCACTTTTGGATCCTTTCGTCCCGGTTGAGCTTGACTTTGGACGCAGCAAAAGAGCTCAGAATGATGGAAAGTTTGGATTTGGTCAAGAATAATCTGTCATGCTCAACGGAAAAAACATTCTTTGTAAGTAGTAGTAGTAAAAAATACAAAAAATATCTTCATTAAATTGAAAAGTGGAGAGGACATTACAAGAAGAAGAGGCAGTTGGAAGGCATGACAGGAGAGGAGGAAGAAGAAAACATAGCGAGAAGGAAGAGAGAGAATATTGAGACAGTTTTTTCAAAGAATAAATATTTTTCTTTGTCTTCTGCCCCTTCATCCTCTCCTTCTTCCTCCCATCATTTCTCCATTTTTCACCCTCTCTGCGTTCCCTCCTCTATTCTGAAAGTGCAATCCAAACATTTTCAAAACAGAAAAGCTTGTTTGCAGTTTGACAATTTATCACCATCAGTTCTTACAAACCCTCTCTATTTCCTGACCTTCCTCCTCCTCCTCCTCCTTGCTGACTCCCCTCGCCTGCAGCTTCCCAAGCCTAAGAAAAGGGCCGCTGTATTTTTAAGGTGCTCTAATGCTTTTGTCTACATTCATGTGCCTGTTTACCATATCAAGGGCCTGTGAATGTAGGAGCCTTTAGTGAGGCAGCCGGAGGACGCCTTTTCCCACCGAAGCACACACACGCACAAAGACAGACGTACACACACAGACATACACGCAGACTCTGTGTTTTAGTATGTGTATGCGCACAAAGACACACAAACACACAAAGTCACACACAAACACTTGTTGACCTCCTAATCCGCTGACCTCTGACTGCTTGAGTTTCTGTTTTCAAGCAGGACTGAGGCAGACTGATCACAAATCAACACCATCAAACAATTTTTGTTTTATTTATACATATGTAATTATTATATTTTGATTGACATTTTTATTCACCAAAGGCCTCTTTATATCATTTATTTCTAAGTATTGAAATATGTAATTATTTTCTTATTTTGTATCATATTTAATAAAAGAGAAGACATTGATTGTATTATAGCTAAATACTAATATCTAAATAATGCTTTAATCATAGTAATATTTTACTTTCCAATAATATAACAAATTGATTGAAAAATAATAAACATGTCAAACATTTGATTACATTAGCTGCATTATCTTCACTCAGCTTCATTCTCAACTTCATTATTATTATCTCAAAGGAAATTCAGTTTGAAGTCAGGCAAATGTTAAATACATTCAATGTTGGGGGACACTTGAGAGATAAAAAGTCGAAGGTTGAGAACTCTTTTTACATTTTCTCATATCACAACGTTATCAGCCTGTTTTGAGTGTGATTATCAGTTTCTAAGGAGGCTTTTCAAACACAACAACTGGATTCTGTCATCCTGCTGAAGTGTCCTTGACACTGAATCCAGGTCCTGACCTGATGTGAAGGAGGGAGGCAGTTTTGGCAAAAGAGAGCTCACTGCTTCCCTCACATCTGTTGTATTTGTTGACAAGGTGTAGAAAATATTTTGTTTACTAAATCTGCCTGGATTGTGATTAAATCAGCGACCATAAAGTTTTTTTTTTACTATTCAGCATCGAAATAATTATTATCATAATGTGGCATTTAAGCATATAAACATCAAAGTAAAGTACATCAGTTGTTGAGTTCATTAACACTGATAGCAGACTGATGTTAGCACTAACTTGGTCCAATATGAATTACATTACAATCATGCACCTGATATGATTCTTTTTCATGACTCACCTCTTTCTGCACTGTCAACAGAGCCAGCATGTTCTCCATGTCAACAAATGAACTCTGAATCAGCCTGCAGAGATACATGACCTATAGTTATTTGTATTATTAGTAGCCATAACAGCGGTAGCTACGGTAGTGTGAAAATACAATCACCAGCATTTAATATGCACTGTTGCTACTGTAAAACACCCCTCAAACACACATCCTGTACTTTATATTAATCTCACCTGTAGTAGGTACCAAACCAGTTGAGAGGAGTGTACAGCTGGATGATGTAGGTTCCAAACAGAACATAATCTCCAACCTGAGGGGAAAGGAAACACATACAGCTCCTAAACATTAAACACCACCACAGAACATTACTAATCCTATAATCATCAATAAGTAAAGCAGCAACTAGACAGCCAGTAAAATTGTAGAATGAGTCAAGTCTCATGTCCATTTTATGTGCATCATTATCAGTGGGGTCAGGTATTAAAACAAGGTCATATCCTAATCACCAAGGATGCTTACTGGTCATTAAGATTGAGTCTGAGCAATGGGATCATGTCTGATTCACTGAATTAATTCACAATACACCAAAGTCCTGTTTAACTAATTAACATGTCTCATGTCTGAGTCATCATCATTAAGTCTGAGTCTCTAAAACCATATTTGAGTTACTGAGACCTATTTCCATTCTGTTAATTCTGCTTCCTCACGTCCTCTCCGGCCCGTGACCTCTGTTGATAGAGTTCCCTCATCATATAAGATGTTCCAATCCCTTAAATGCATTTTGGAGAAGAAGAGAGAGGAAGAGCGAGGAACCACAGGTGTATCCTATGTGGTCGTTTTTTATCAGACTGCAACACCCCTTTGATCAGATTGTCTTTATTGATCCATCACCTGATCCGATGGAGCTGCCGGGCTGCTGGGAAAACAACTTAAAGAGGACCTATTCTGCTCATTTCAGCTCTAAATTTTTATTTTTGGATTCCACTAGAGTAGCTCTGCATGATTCAAAGTTCTAAAACTCCTTCTTTATCTTATGCTGGCCCTTTATGTAGCCCCTCAACATACACCATTTGTCTTACACTCCGTTTTAGCTCCTGTCCCTTTAAGGCCCTCCTCCCGATGGGCCCACTCTATTCTGATTGGCCAGCTTTACGTATCAGAGTTGCGTAACTTTACCGTCATTGCAAACCAAACATGTCCTGCTTTACTGCTTCAAATAAAGCTTTTAATTGACTAACTAATGGAAGACTTTTATTGTGAAGAATTTACAGGAAGTAAAAGCGTGTTCCTCACTGACTTAGCAGAGCTTCATTAGCAGCGCTAAAAACCAGTCGAAACAACAGCATATGGAGCTATTTGGAGCTATTTGTTCAGCGGATCAGTTAGAAATGATGCAGGGAGGAAGAGTACAAGCAGAAACAGTCACAGTGAGATGTTTTATTAAGACAACCAGCACACCTCCAATAGGTAAACTACTTATTTTACTTTGCTGTGCTGTGTAATGGCGTCGTGGCTTGGTGTAACTACTCCCAGAGTGGAACAGCGAATTCGCGCACTGTGCACGTAGCAGATGTCCATATAAAGAAATCCGTCACGAGCTGACATCAGCTTGGGCCAAAAGTAGAAAAAACCATTGGAAACGGAGTGTTCAGAGCAGTCTGAAGCCAGGGCTTTCTGCTTACAGGGATTACTGCTACATATGTTTACCTCGTTATTTGACCCGTAAGCCACTTTTAACATGAATATCCGACATTGTGACATTATGTATATATGTCTGAAAATAAGGAAAAGCATAATACGTCCCCTTTAACTGTAATAATAATAAAATTGCATGATTTGCAATACTGTAGATTAAGAAAACTACCTTTGGAAACAGGAAAGACAGACAGCACCAAGGTGGCTCTAATGTTATTCATTTTTATATCTTAAATAGAAAAATATGACATATGTGTAGAATCTGAATAATGAAAGCATTCACTTTCTTCATGACTCATAAGGCTTTTCTCTTCTTCTTTTCTTATTTTTAATTCCAAGATTATCTTAATAAGTTCAGGGAAAATATACAGCTACAGTCCTACAAAGCTGTGGTTATTATTACTAATCCTTCATCCTCTTGTCTCTCCTTTGCATCTTTCTCTCCCATCCCCGCTGAGAGGAGCCAAAGCATGAGGAAGAAAGGTGAGTGAGGGTAGCGAGGAGCAATATTAGCCAAACGGAAAGTACCCGAAGTTACCGAGGTCATGTCCTTATCACTAACATATTGTTTGATTCACGGAGATCATCTCCAAGTTTCATATCCAGATCTCGTCATGTCCAGGTCACCATGGTCAAGTCCATGTTTCTTAGTCATGTCTGAGTCACTGAGGTCATGGCATCAAAGAAGTCTCTTGGTCTCGTTCACTTTCCACTGATACCTGGAATTGTCCTTTGGAGACCAGGTAGGCGCAGAGCAGAGATCCAGCCAGCAGTCCTGATCCTATGATGATGTTCTGTGTTTGGTTCAGCAGAGCGAGGGACGCTGAGCTCTTCCATTCACAGTACTACACAACCAGCACACAATTTATTGAGCTTAATTTAAAATAAGGAACATTGAAAACAATCATTGCAAGATTTGAAAACTGATCAGAATTCTTTGAACTAATACGAGACACACTGCTTTTTATTCACATGTGAAATAAGCAGCAACTAAACTGTCTGTCTGCTATTAGCTGCCAGGTGATGTCACTCATACAGTAACCTGATAGAAACAAAAGCTTACTTGATATTTCAGAATGGCTTCCTCAAAGCAGCGGACTTCATAATCCTCAGCGTTGTAATATTTTACCTGCAAAAAATATAAAATTAAAATTAAACAAACCCAGAGTGTGAAGACTGGAAAACAAAGGAATATCTGTCAGTCAGCCTTGTGTGTGTGATATGTGTGATGGTGTTATCTACCGTCTCAAAATTCAGCAGCGAGTCTACGGCTCTGGACTTTGCGTTGTTGTCCTGATTGTTCATCTCTCTCCTGTATTTCGTCCTCCACTCTGTGATCAGGACGGTACATGCTGTAGACAGAGTTAATATCAGTTTGAAACTGCATTTAACAAAGATTGTTACAAAAACAAGAGGCTGGATCTTGGATCTGCGTTTAAAAAGTATGAGCACAAAATCTATACATCCATCATACATTCACATTTATTAAGTGCTTATATTTTTGGAAGTGTTTGAACTTGACCAAACTGGATTGAATCAAGATTTCATGACGCACAGAATTTTGCTGAAATTAGATATGAGTCCTGTTGACCAGAAAGCAATGGGAAAAAAATTGTGAAGGAAAGCATACACTTACACTCAAACAGCACGCACACACTGACTCACTGAGGTAAAGCACCATGCAGGCAAGAACGATGAGTCCAAACCAGATACTGAAGTAGGAGACAAAGTAAATGATGGCGATGATGATGTCGCAGATGGTGGGGAGGATGCTGAACAGGATGTAGCTAAAGACAAATACAAACACGGGTTATTACTTGCCCACTACATGTGTTCTGAGTCTCATGCCATGTCATGTTTTGGTAAATGAAACCGGGTTAAGTGAGTTGAGGATTAGTGTCTCCACTTTTCAGCCTCCTCCTGTCCTACCTCAGCAGGTTATTGATAGATGAGGTGCCTCGGTCGACGCTCCTCAGAACATCCCCAGTGTGTCTCTCCAGGTGCCAGCGCAGCGATAACCCATGGAGGTGGGAAAACAAACGCACCTCAAGTGTGGAGGGAGAGGGGCAGAGAGGGGCTTCTGGTTACCAAATTAGACTACACACAGCCTACAACACATTACACACTTGGACCATGTCCAATGTAAGCCTGATGAATTTGAAATCTGTATTAATGAGTCTTAAAGGAGTAGTTCAACACTCTCATGTTTTTACAAGCTGCGTGCAGAGAAAGCAGCAATGGTAGAAAGACTGATGGAGCTTTAAATAAGGCGCCCTGTATGAAATTTGCCAATTGAATTTATTGACGGTAATCAGCTGAGCCATCAACTGACGTGGGCCGGCTTTAAGATCAGCTCTGTCAGTTGATGTAGCTGGGTTTGTGAGCTGAGCTTCACTTTGTGGCCTGCCTGAACTAACTCTATGCTCAATGTCTTCAAATCTTCAAATCAAAAAATTATTAACTTCATATTTCTAGAGAGAAGTTGACGCTTTTTGAATGGGAGTCTATAGGAGCCAGGGATTCTCTGGAGCCAGCATCTAGTGGCCGTCAGTGGCATTGCACTTTAAGGTGCTTCCACGTTGGCTTCATCCCCAAGCCGTGGTAGTTGCTGCTTGGTCAGTGTGAGTAAAATAAGGAGTTTTTAACTGAAAATAGATATTCCAATAGAACCCCAAATTAAAAATATAGACCCAGAAATATACATGATATGCCCCCTTTAAGTACAAGCGAGCTAACACTATGGACATTTCTGAAATTAAAGTCAGCAGGAAGGAAAGACAAGGAAACATACAGAAGAAGAAGAGTCTGAGTGGTACCTGAACACCTCTGCTGGTGAACTGCTGAACTTTGATCCACAGAAACTGACGAAGATTACTGATGAAACCGGAGGTACCTACAAGGAGCAAAGAGAGGAAGAGGAGGGTGAGTGATGGAAGGAGGGAGGAAAACGCAATAGATAAAGGAAGGAAGAAATCAAAGACGCATTTTATTTTTTACATACATTCCTGTACTGTAAATATAGAAACACCTCATGCGTACCTGCCCCTCCTCCTTGTAGGAACTTGAGCAGTGTGTAGATGCAGACAGTGATGATCAGTGAAGTCCAGCTGCTTCCTGCAGACAATTCATTCACTGCACACACACACACATGTACACACACACACATATGCACATATAGGTGTTACAAAGTACAACACAAAGGTTAAATCCTCCACATTTTCTTATTACTGAGGCCTGTGATCTAGATAAACATCCTCCCAGTGAAAACCAACTAAACACACACATACACACACAGTCATGAACACATTCACACACTCCCCTCTCTGCCACACAGACACATTCTCATTCACATTCATTACCATTTTGTACAAGTGCTGGGAATCAGGATGAAATGAATAAACAGACAGAGATGAGGGGAGAAGGAGGAGGAGAGGAAGAAAAACCAAAGATCCACACAGAAAGAGAGGCACAGTAAAAAAAAAAAGAAAGGGGAAAGATAAAAAGATTGATAGAAAGAAATAAAGAGATGTGTGTATTTTACATTCTTAAACTATCTAGTGTGTGTTTTCTGCGGGGGGCATTTTCAACTCTGGCATCGGGTCCCAGAGTCGGAGGGGGTCGGACTTAGAGACAAAACGTCCGTTGTACCGGTGTGTTAACTCCACGAAAAAGGCCGCTAATGCCGGCTAAGCATGACTGGCAGGAGGGGTGACCTCCCAGAAAACCCTCTGCACACACACACACACACACCAATAACAAACCCCCCTCTGAAACCCCCTCCACCCCTTCCTCATCACACAAAGCAGCGCTCGGCCTCATTCTTGCTGCGCTGGCTTATACTTTCATGTTGCTCCAAAAGCCAAATGGCCAGTTTTCCAAAAGGAGAAGTAACTGAAGACAAACTGGATGCTGACTTCCTCTGAAGTGGAGGCTTCTGGGTTGTTGCCTTGTGGTAGATGCAGCCCTGCGTACAAAACAGCGTACAAAAGACCCTGGCAAATGATGACACCCCCTCGTTGTGTGCCAAATTGCATCCTTCATATGTGAAAGTGAAGCTTCAAACCCATACGTTTTCATTCAGTAGCTGATCTGGTTTATAAGAAATGACCAAACCAGCCCACACAATTGTTTACAGTTTATAGTGATGTATGTTACTGGATTCCCTCAGTACCTACATGAAATGATGTGAAATGAACATTTTTAAACCTGTGAATGAATTGTATTTTTATGGACCTAGCTACAGTAATGTGTGTATATGCAGAAAATAAGCCACTATCAGAAAACATCAGATTTTGATGTCAGTCCCTCATAATAAAATTCACTCGCAGTTGGTTTCGGTTGAATGTTCAGTTGCCAGTAGCAACCGCTACGTTCCAAATGCCCTTAATGGAACATTTGTCTGCAGGTACTCAGACTGTTGTAGGTCTTTTGTGACTGTTGTAATTTGAGACATTAAATTTGATTTTCTGTGATCAGTTTAGTATTAACCAAGCTAGCCATTAACCTACATTAGCTGAGGCTAATGTGTTGCTAATACAATATTCTAGGGTAACCGTTACTTAGGCTTAAGGTAATTTCAGTGAGCAGCTACCAGGGCTAACGTTACATTCAAACCTGACCTGCACGCTTCAGGTTGATGCTATCGTAGCCATATATAACAAGCTTAGCTAACTAATATTATAAACTGTTTTTGGTCCAGATAATCCAAATTTGTATTCTGATGTTCAACCTTCATCTACTCAGACACTGGCTTGGCTTTTCTTGCTGCTGACACCGATCTTGTCATGGTTACATTCAAAACAATGGTGGTGGCAGCAGCAACTGCTCACTGTCTGAAAATACCTTAATATTTTTTTTTATAAACCAACAGAAAATATCAGATTTGTATGTCAGCATCCAGGAATCAAAGTAATCAGCAGTTAGTTTCAGTATAACATTATATTGCTAGCAGTTGCAGTCTGTTCTTGTCAGACCATTCATCTGTAGGTATCTCCATTCTTAGATATTTTTCTACACAAATGTTAGTTAACTGTTGGGTTAACTGTTCTGTATTTCACTCTATTCATTTTAATCTTGTGGACTCTTATGTTTATTAGATGAATTACTGTGTTGTACTTGGGACTTCATGTTGTTCACTGGTAATACTTTGTGTCTTCCTTGCATTAGGGGTGATAGGCCTTTTTCACAGCAGACATTTTGACTTTCACAGTAGAAAAAGCATGTTACTATAATAACATTAACAAAATCCGAGTTCTATTCAAGAGTCCCAGTAAATCATGACAGTGTGACAGTGTTACAGTATGCATGATACCAGGACCCTGAAACCAAAGCAGCTAAATGGATCATTACCTTTTATTATGGACATCTGTGCTTTTCCTACAGTGACATGTCAAAATGTCCTTAGTGAAAGAAGCCTGTAACTAAGTGGAGTGGAACACATTTGTGAATGAATGTTACTGCACTAATTATTTTTACAATACCTTTGGTCTGATGCTTGTTTATGGTATCTCATTGCTTTCTGATTTGTAATCACTATGACTGAATATGTTAGGTTTCATCCAATACAGTTTTCACAGTTTCACTATTGCTTCTGGTAAAAAAATTAAAACTCTGGAGTTGTGTCTTCTACCTGAAACATGTGTGTAGCTTGCTGTGTACCTGCACCACAGTGAGGGTAGATGACAAAAAGAGAGAGGTCCTTTTTGGCTTTTCACTAACATTCATGAGTTACACAGGGAGAAATCCACCAAAGAAACATATGATTAATTTTTACACCCAAGGGGAAGGCCATGTAGCTGCAGGAGAAGGTTCCATACGTGTTTAGTTTGTGTAATGTATGTCACATACAGAAAGTGTTTCACTCATTTTCTACAAATAATTGTGAGCTTTCCCCTTGGTGACAATAAATGTGTAATGTAAGAGAATTTGCATTGACTACCACTGTGGTCAGGCACCTACTTCTAATACAGTGCAAACTGTCATTGATCTTAACAACCCTGAGGACTGTGAACACACTAAGAAGACACTAGGTATGAGGAAGAAAAACATAATCAATCAAAGACATAGAAACAAGGTAGACCACCATACTAAAAAAATGTGAGCACACTGCCATCTAGAGTTTGAACAGCGAAATGCAGTTAATGGGTCTGACAAAGCAACTGAATTGGCTCAGCTGCAGTTCTGTTGGTTGTTTCCAGACAGCTTAAAGGTAATATTTGAGTACAAAAATGTATGAGTACAGTAGTACACAATTTAACACATTCATGTCAACAAAGAAAGCTCAGATTATCTTGTTCATTTATAGAGGCTTCATGGTTTTCAGTGCTTACCGATGTTCTTGGAGTAAACAGGTACCAACACGTTAACCAGCCGCTCTGCTGCCAGCAGGCCCACACACAGCAGCACCAGTCCCTGTAAGGCAGAGGATCCTTTGGGCCAGACGTATGGCTGCAGTAGTCTCACCTTCCTCCCAAATCCTTTCCAGACAGTCGGCAAGGAAGTAGAGGAGGGGGGAGATGAAGGCTGCTGGATCTGAGGATGAACAGAGTGCAGTGATGCTCGATGTCCTCCACAAAATCTGATCCTACTGATCAGATTCAACAAAACTTGAATGAGGAATGCTGGACAGCGATGTGTGGTCACATTATGGGATTTTATTATGAATATTATCTTGTGTATTATTTTATGTGTATTTGAGATAAAGGCCCTGATTCTGTTGTGGAAATCTGCATTTGGAGTTTATTTTTACAGCACTGAAGCTAATTTTTGCCTCGCTTTATTTGAACAATTCAACTATGTTAGCTGTTTGCTGACATTAGCAATGAAGCACCAGTGAGTTCTCATCATATACCCTAACGCTAGCATCTAGCTTAATTAGCACGGTGCATTTACAGTCTATGGTTAACTGTGATGATGCTAATGCTAGTGCTAATTTTCACTATCGAAAATCAGGCTTAAATCCATTAAAACAAAATGTACCTACTGGAAAAAAATGAACATCCAACTCCTTGGAGGGTCTTTTAGTACAAGCAAACGCTGTACAGGACTTTTTTAAGTCAACCAATATGCTACAATTAACTTTCATGAACCGAAAACACACTGAAATAGCGACGGCTACAACTACACCCGCACCTACACTCTGTGAATCTCAGGTTATGCCATGGTTATGTTACCTAACCAAAGTTGTCACCGTCGTAGCACCTGTCACTCAAAGCGGCCATGCCAGTAATTATGCATAATTTTAAGTCTTAATAAAATTGAAACGGGTGAGTTATATGAAAATTCATCCCTCATACAGTTGTCATGAATGGGTACCAGGTTCTGTACCAGGCTGTCAACTTATTTCTGCTGTAAAGTTGGGCATTTTAACACGGGGGTCTATGGGGCCAAAAATTGCAGTTCCTTGAATGGCCACTTGAGGCTGGCTCCAAAAGCGAGTCAATCCCCATAGACCCCCATGTTAAAATGTCCAACTTTACAGCAGATATAAACATGTTTACAGCCTGGTACAAAAAACAGTTTAGGTCTCCATAGCTAATTTCCCCTTTCATGATAACTGTACGGGGGGTGAATTTTTTTATAACTCACCTGTTTAAATTTTACTAAGCCGTAAAGTTATGCATAATGAAGGACATGGCTGCTTTGAGTGACAGGTCCGCCGGCCACTAGGTGGCTTGTTTCAGCCATTCGGCCCGCCTCTTTGCCCATTTTTGATTGGCTGGGAGTTAGGCAGAGTCACGCACTGCCAAGATGGCGACGGCTGGAGAGGCTCTTCAGAAACCAACGGGTGACGTCACGGTAACTACATCCATATTTTTATGGTTCTATGGTTCTCATCCATCCAAGCTGTAATGGGCTCAATACTGCCCCTTGTGGCCAGAGAACAGAAAACACTCATTGCATTTACAGTGCTCATTGCAGCCATAAGGGGCAGTAATGAGTCCTTTCCACACTCGACAACAGATTTTGGCTAGCCACACAAAGGTGAGAGTTAAGCTTTATTGAAAGAGTTTTTTTTAACACTGTGTTTATTAAATTAAAGGATAAGCACTAACTGGTTCAGCAAATGCACTACCCCCAATGAAGAGCTGCAGGCAACTTTACTACGGGAAGCATCCAGGTCTGTTTCACTTCGGGCTAACTCTCGGTAGGTACATAGACAGAACTAACTTAATCTCCTAGCTCTGAGTTTGACATTCTCCTGTCAAGTTTGTTTCATCAACTAAGGCAGTCAGTGCTCAAAAGTGCTGTTGACTCTTAACTAGAGCTGCAATGAATAGTCGATTAATCGATTGACAAGAAATTGCCAAATATCTTGAGAATCAATTAATTGTTTTGAGTCTTTTTCCTTTTTTTCTGAGAAAAAATGTCCAAATTATCTGGTTCCAGTTTCTTACATATGAATATTTTCATTTGTAGTATAGCTATGATAGTAAACTGAATATCTTTTGGTTTTGGACTATTGGACTGGACAAAACAAGACATTTTATGTTGCATCTCGGGCTTTGGGAAACGGTGATCAACATTTTTTTTTTATTGAGTTTTAATTGATAATAAAAAGAAACATTAGTTGTAGTCCTAGTCTTAACGCTATCAAACTGTGTGAACATGAACGTTCTCTCATATTTTAACCCAGTGAAAGACAAAGACAAGTTTCATTTTTTGTGTTTAAACTTAGAAAGTTCAGCTTGGAAAAAAATGAATCTAAGCAGCTGTTGTGTGTCTGAAATATAAAATAAACTTACAGTAAAATCTGTACAGAAATTCCATAAATCAACAACTTACCTCAACATTTATGCATCCTGCTTTCCCCTCTCCTCTTCTTCTCTTTACATCTTCATCCGCCATCTGATTCTCCTCCAGTTTATTTTGCTGTAAAACTCATTTCTTCAGCAGTAGCAGAGCAACTAAAAACCACACACACACACAAACTGTGAATTTTGTCGCCGGTTGCAGGATTACAGTCAATATTTCATCTACCGAAGCTGTGTTATTGCCTGAGAGTTTATTTAACCTGCTGTGATGTTTTTTCTTTAAAGCAGTCAGGGCGAGTTCAGTCACACACACACACACAGACACACATATTTCTGGTTGGCTCAGCTTTGAGTTTAAAGTAGCTGTGGTCAGCAATTGGCTTTGACCTGCTGAGAGCGAGAGAGTGTGTGTGTGTTTGTGTGCGTGTGTCTGTGTCTGTGTGTGAAAGAGATTTTACATGTGTTAACCTTGTTTATACGAGGATTTGTATGTGAGCTCTGTTGTTAGTGAGTGTGTTTGTGTGTGTGTGTGTTTGTGACAGGATTATTATGATAAAACAAAACTGATGAACGCAAGGTGTTTGAACTGTTGTCAACTGAAATATAACTGTGATTGAAAAACAGAACTAAAACTTGAATACAAAATGTGAAATACTGTATTTCTAGTAGCTATAGAGTAAAATGTATTGCTAACATTTTATGGCTGTTTATAGTGTTTAACTTGAATTAAATGATTTGAAGAGAGAAAAGAGATGAATGAAACTATTTCTGGTGGAGAATTTTCTGAAAAAGACAGAGTGAAGTTGTTATTGTTCCTTCACTTTTAATTAAGCCAACAAAAAAACAAACGCAGATGACTCATCGTTTAAAGCAAAGATATCACACATTATGAATTAGAAATCATACATTTTTTAGATGTCGCAGCTGTAAATGTAACAGTTGACATTTACATTATAGTCCATGGTCTACCCTGCAATGAATTCAGTTCATTGTACTGCGTTGTTCCAAGTTAATGAGATTAGCGCTTTTAATCTCATGTTCAAACGGAACAAAATCAGTCAATCATATCTTTTTTTGATCAGTAGTTAAAGGGGACATGTTATGCACATTTCCATGTCCATTCCATGTATATTTTTATTCTGAGACTAATGGAATATCTTTGCATGGTTTACAATTCAAAAAACTCTTTATTTATCTTATACTGGCTCTTTACACAGCCCCTCAATTCAGCTTCTGGAAGCTGCCCCTCAGCAGACTTTTGTTTGTGGATATGCATTCTGCCAACAGAGCATTGAGAGCAGGATTAAACCCTGGCTTTTGACTTGCAGGCAGCATTTTTTTTACATATGTTCACCTCAAGTTTTGGAACTCTGACCATGTTTAACACAGACATCCAGCATCTATATTTAACAGTATAAAAATAAAAGAAAATCACAAAAAGCATGTTACGTGCCTTTGAGGACTGTTGAACACATGACTGTCTGCTGATCCTTTTAGCTTCTTTTCTCTCTTTCTTGCTGTTATAACTGTAACCAGTGGCACACCTGAAAGAAAACACACTCATTTCTTTCCAGTCCTACACAAGTGTTGACTCTAGCTTCTTAAAACCATTTTTGAGCTGAGACCTAATTCCAGCTTTAAAATGTTCAGGACATGTGAATGTATTTAAGTTTTCTATAATCTCAATGTATTCTGTAGGCTTACTAACAGTTAATAACACCAATAATTTCTATGTGTTTTCTCACTGTCTAAAACTGTTTAATCAATCAATAATTTATTTGTAAATATACGTAATCGTAACCCTGCTTTCACCTAGTGTTATCTCTTATCAGTGGGCCGCAGTCTTATGACATTCAGCCAAATAATCTCAGATGTGTCTAAAACATGTGGGTGGTAACATACTGTAGAAGTATTGTGCTTAAAATCCTTCACACAGTGATTTCAGAGAGAAGACAGAAAGAGGGAGAAATATAAACAAGCAGGTTCTTTATTAGTAAAGAGTAACAAACCAGCAGGTTTTATGGATTAAGAAGAGGCAGCCTATACACAAGTGTGCTGCTTCACACAGCAACAGGAAGCCATCAGCATAATGTTTCTCTATGGACGAAGCTCAGCATGAACACCATTAGGATACAGCACGGACGAGCATTCAACTGGGTGAAGCCACCACGGCGCTATGTGGCTCATTAAGCCATGACAGATGCATTGTGGGATTGGGACAGAACTGACACTGGCACAGTCGGATGAAGAGAAGAAGAGAAGTTTCTGCAATTTCAACCCAGTCTCTTCAATCTGTGTACAAATAACACGACTTCACACTTTCAAATAACGTGCAGTGCATACGGCAAAGTCCAATTTTGCATGCAGATGACACACCAATCTGCGTGTCATGTCTATGCATTTTAAGCTTAACGCCATTGGTTGAGTTTAGGCACAAAAACCACTTGGTTAGGGTTAGGGAAAGATCATGGTTTGGGTCAAAATACTAAAATGTGGTAAAAATGTCACGACGTGGGTGACAGTAAAAATGCCCGCTTTAACAGCAGTAAAATGCCTGACATGATGGTAAAAATGTCTGCTAAGAATGTGCCGACATAACACAAAAAACATCCGGTTAGTGGTCTCGAACAATGCTCTCCTGCTGCTGCTTGTGCAGCTTTTTGCCAATCACATCCTGCCAACCCACCTCCTCCAAATAAGCCAAAATCACTTCATAAGGTAAAACAAAGTGACATTATATTGACGTCATCTGAAATGCGTCACTTCCAAGGTGACTCAAATGTAACGCTGTGAAATGACACGCGAAAAGCTTAAAATGCGTAGTAATAACGCGCAAAATGACAAGAAATTGTCGTGTTGTTCATACGCCATTTGGTAAGATCAGGCTGGCAGTTTCAATGCTGCACATGTCTTTTCGTCACTGACAACTCTGTGATTGATTATGTACGGCAACATGAACAACCTTGTGGCTTTAAGAGTTGTATGCATTTATGAATGACAACCTGCAGTTGTCAATGTATCTTGGGTGGGTTTTTACATTTGCATTTTCGAAGTAATAAAACCTAGAGTATTGGGATATTATCTACATGCTCAAAAAGCAGCTGAGAGTGGGTCCTTAGTTCAGCCTGACATCGTTAGAAAATGTCTAGAAAGTGACTGAGAGGCATTTTAATGATCTCTCTCTAGACTAGACTTGGGACTTGAGACGTTTTAACATCTGAATATCTCTTTAGTCTTACATCTCAAGACAAAGAGTGAGTGAATGTCTTACTGACATCATTAAAGTTACCTGTAGAACTTCCTAAAGGAGAAGTAGAGTCAATATTAACATTAAGTGTAGGTTACAGGTATACATCTGAATAGGAGAAATGTTGGCCAATCTAATTGTAATCCAAATACCTGATGGCAAAGATTTAAAAATTAGGATGCTGTAGATTTTCTAGGGCCAATTGGATCACTGGTTGATTGGACTGGACATGAGGACATAATCTGAGTCCTGTTTGTTCATTTGCCTCACTTTCAGTACCTGATTGATTGGAGCGTTCCTCGTCACAAATGAGATTTCGTGCAATTTAGACGACCAAAACATCTCTCTTCCTTGGAGAGTTAAAACCGAGGCTCAGCCTCTGTGCAGGTCAAACCAGGATTGAGGAGCAACTGGAGCAAACTGGCAGGTGAAGCTGTACTGGCTTTAGAGAGAACTGGTACTTTACATAAACTACTACGGTATTATCATCATTTAATGTTTCCATTGTCAGTTTACGGGCTGTGAGGGGCACAGAGGGAAACATTTGGACAACGATCATCAAATAAAAAAAAGTATAAAAAAAAAATCTCAATCCAGAAGTTGCACTCCAGTGTAACAGGAAACTATTAACAGCTTTAATGACACAGAAAGACAGACCTCAATGAATACATTAAATATTCTGGTGAATTGCAGAAGATTGTGTTTTTAAGGCTGGGTTATACCTTACACCTCATGAAGACCCTGAGTGCTAGGCTGAAATACTATAACGCAGAGCACAGACTCAACTATTTCAGTTAAAATGTAAACTAAGCTTAAATGAAGGACTCAGGCTCCTTAAGAGATAAAGTACTCATGCCATATGGGGACCAAAGCTGTGAAATCTTACTTGAAATGTTAGTGACAGTTGACGAGCTTCCTTACATTCCTCTTTATTGTTGTTATCATCATTATCATCATAAAAATTTTATTGCAAGCATTTATTTTTATTTTTAGTTTAGTAGTTGTAGTTTTTCTGTGGCAGCCATGTTGGCTCCACAGTTCTGCATGATCATGGTCGCCGTAGTAACTGGCCAATTTTAGGTCACTGGGCTGCCCTTCAAAAGACACAGCTTGGACTTTCCCCGCTGATAAATGCATTTCAGTGCAATGTATGGAGGCCAAAAGTGTTTAATATTAAATTAATTAATAAGGAATAATGTAATAATTAATCATATGAATAAATACAGACAAAATATGTAATATTACCGTTCAAATGTGAAATAATCCAATACATTTTTTTTAAAATGCAGCTCAATATTATGAATTGTGATTTCATTTTTTATTTGATTTCAGCAGGGTTTGTTCACACCTGACTTTTTCACAATGCCACTTTTAATTTCTAACAAACTTTATCTGTAAATCAAGTCAAACAGAGACAGCTCCATGATTGGCTGTCTGCTCATTTAGACCAAAGCAGCATTTCATAATACTGAGCTGAGTTTTTGTGCTGATTTCACAAATTCATGGTTAAATTACATAATTTGTCTGTATTTATTTATATGATTATTTATTTCATAATATCTGATTTATTCAATTGAAGGGGATATATCATGGCTTTTGTCATTTTTATGAAATACAAATACTGACAGTATGTTGTGCTGCAACAAATGCTCATTTTCATTATGACAATGAATGAATCATTTATAGATCATATTTTAACTAACAGCCTGATTGTTTTTAGCACCAGTGTTGTCAACAACTTTTAGCAACATCTAGTTTGATGATACATAATGTCCGTAGGTTGAAGTGCTATTCATATTTATTTTTAACAGTTTAGCGCAAAGCTGCTCTTTGTATTACAAGGATCAAAACCATGTTAAAAGCAAAGCTGTGTGATATATGTACAGAGTATGCTGCTAAGTTCATTGGATAACTGTATTTAGGAAGCCTCAGTTTCCTGTTTCTTACCTAAAACTACAAACTGAAGGGTGAATGATATTTTCCCTTTAAGAGTTTGAAATTTCAAACATCTCAAATGTCTTTAGACAGCTGTAGTTTAGTCTAATCACAGCCAGCTTTGTTAGTTTAGAAGATGAGGCAGACACATTATGTCCGACCAAATTTGACCAAATTTCTCTGTGGTTAGCACTAATCCAAAGTCCCTGATGAGAGGATAAAAGTAGCACTCAGTGGTACCTGACGTCATTACAGTTGCACCAAAAATTCTATTACACTTGTAGTTTTGCATGGATGTTTTACTTGACAGCAAAGGTGAACGTTTATTCAAATCGAGGGTCTAAGGACAGGGGATGTTGTATTGCTGTACAGACTGTAAAGCCCCCTGAGGCAAATTTGTGATTCGTGATATTGGGCAATACAAATAAAATTGACTTGACTTGACTTGACTTGACTTGATGTTGCGTCGACAGTAGGGGTGCTTACATTTGCTCCATTCTGCATCCCAGGCTGCATGGAAGTAAATGCTTACCATTAACACTAAATGCTTACTGGAAGGAATGCAAAATGGCCAGAGGGGAGCGTTGTGAAAGCGAAAGCATTTGGTGAAAAGCAGAGGACAGCACTTGTGACGGCAGAACACATTCGACAAGAAATTACATTCATCAGTAGAAACACTAAGCCGGGCAGGAAACTGACTCCTCTGTCTGCCAGCCGCTAAACCCAAGACCAACTAAGCAGCCACATGAGCTATTTTACACGCCAAATGAATGCAAGCCAAACACTACGGCTGGTTACTTGCCACAGGGGCTGGTAGACAAATGCACTAACGGAAACATTTCAGTGTGGAGTTCATTTCCTACCTTAACACCAAATGTCACAGGTTTTTGTTCTAGAAACAGACAGATTTCTAACCTGATTTCTAAACCATCCCTGGTGATTTTACATGCAGGTTTTCCCTGATTATTCTACTTTTTTTTTGTAAACTAGCTAAGCAATATTTTTTGGACAAAGTATTTGTAAACATTGATACAAACAAACGATAAGTTGTGTCCTTCAGAAAGGATTTCAGTCTCCATGGTGCCTTTTCTGTGTTGACGAATCCTGCATAAGGTCCAGCAGTCCTTTGTTTGCTCCAGAAGGTTACTCTGTGACTTTTTCACCCTCACAGTAGTGATGCCACCGGCTCCACCTGTCCAGCTAACTGTTCATGACAGTTCAGTCCAACACAGTTCAGTTCAGATCAGTCGAGAGATGTAAACACTGTGCTGCTCACGTCTGTCCATCTTCATGAGCTACCAGGAGTTCACCACAACACTATTCAGACAGTAACAGTTCAGAAACTGAGATTCTGAACTGTTACTGTCTAGTTCAGCTTCTGTGAAAACAGTTTAGTTCATTTTGGGTTAGTCATTTAAGTCAATGCCATATAGCTCCTCCTAGCTCATCATTCATTCTCAGCCTAAGTCCTAAAATAAATTAACATTCAATAAATTAAAAACAAGGTTCAGTGCTGCTGCATCTGGTCCACTATGTGTTCTTCACTGATGGTTTAAAGTCAAAGGTGGAAACTTTCTATGTTGGTGGAGTTTGAAAACTTATTGACATTATGTGAAATAACCCATTTATCCTCTGTGGTGACATAAGCGGCCTGTTATGCTCCATAAACAATCATTTCTAGTTCAGTTAATTTGGACACACATGGAGAAATGATAGTATATCAGTTAGGATTTGTTTTGCTTCCCCTCCTCAACAAATTACTGCATGGTCAACATCATGATAAGCAGAATATCCTTGTTATCAAGTGAAATTACGACTTTTTCATGAATGATGTTATATAGAACATTCTTGGTGGCTCTATTTAAATCCTCTATCACACTGTTCCTCTACATTACTATTCCTAATGAAAGGCCTCCTGTGTCACTGAAGCTACAGTACAGTGAGTGGCAGGCAGTCTAGTAGCACACAGTGACAGTCCCAGGTTGAAGACATATCTCATTAAGCACCCCAGGATGAGAACATTAACTAAACTAAGCTTAAGAAGGTGCACTTTCTCTAAATATCCATCTGACACTGATCACACTCCACTAGAGCTCCTCACAATATTAATTCAGATGAAATCAGATGACTGCACACATTATTAGTACATTTTTCACAGTGTATTACCATTTTTGCTACTGACCCACCCTATGATATCTCTCACTGGTCAGGCAAAATGTCACTGTTTGGCAAAACAAAACCAATTTTGTGTTATTCTGTTTCTGGATAACTGAGCACCTTTGAATATGTTGAGTTATGTTAGCCAAACACACTGGCTGAGCATAGGTGGCAATCTGTTGGGGATTTATTCTGCTGGCCAGTTGGCTACTGAGGCCACCTAAAGGCCAATCCAAGAACTGCTCAAGTGTCCTCAGGTGAACATGAAACAGCCTTCAGCACAAGAGACTAGCTAAAATAAGATCAATGCTGGGATTAACATAACAGGCAGTCACCTCCAATATATCATCTGTCACTGTAAAAATAAACATTACAAATATACACAGATGTGTCGCAATCAGGCCTGCTCACAGTGTGTTTTCTACATGATCTTTTTTTTTTTTTTTTTTACTTGGAGCTCATTTCTTTGGGTTCTCCTTTAGGCAATTTACTAGGCAATTTACGGGAACAAAGACCAGATGAAATGTTAGTTGACAATTAAATTTTGTACAGCTATGAATTTCAGATATTTCTGCTTATGGGTTTGGACTAGAGGTGACAGAAAGGCCGAGTGGTTCAATCTCTCACCGCAGCCAGGATTCAGGCGCTGAATCCTTTGTCCCACTCACACATTAATAAATAAGATAATGAAATGCTTAAAATACATAATGTTATAGTGGGTGCCATGTGGTCACAGTTGGATTGTTGTTGAGTGCTCAAACACTCAGTGTTCCTCTCCGTCACAGTGTGTTTCCCATACTGCTGCTCACCAGCCCCTTGATATTGGTGATAGGCCGAACATCGTGCAGCTGTCTTCTTCGGTCAATGAACGTGGCCAACCGAGTCGTGTCCAGAGGCGTCTTGGAGTACTCCCCGCCATGAGCGCCCCCGCGACCCACCCATGGGTGCTGCAGACAGGACGTAGCACTTGGCCTCTTCCTGGGATCCTGCTGGAGCACCGAAGACACAAAATCCCTCGCTGCCTGGCTCACATCGCGGAAGTATTCATCCGGGAAACAGAAGTCCAGGCGGCAGATGTTGACGCAGGTTTCCTCTGGTGATTCATCTAGAAACGGGGAAACGCCACTGAGCATGACATAAGCAAGCACGCCGACACTCCACATGTCTGTCGCGACAGAGACTGGCGTGCCACGGATGAGCTCGGGAGCAGCAAACTCTGGGTTTCCAAGCAACAGGTGGACATAGCGGCGATGTGCGGACAGCTGGACGGCATCACCAAGGTCGATGAGCTTAATGCACGGGGTTGGAGAGTGGAGGTCCACCATGATGTTCTCAGGCTGGACGAGAAAGAGACATTCAGAGACAGACGGAGGCCAATAATTCTCTGTTACTAATGTAAAAAAGGACAAATGTGTATAAACAATAAATAACATTTTTTATTTACACAGCACAGACAATCTGTTCTCACCTTTAGGTCCAGGTGTGCTACTCTGCAGGTATGCAGGTGCTGCAGAGCCTCTAATGTTTCTCTGATGAAGAATGCTATTTTCTCCTCCATCAGCTCATCGTGGGCGACCAGGTAGTCGAGTAGACGACCGTCCTCCAGCCTGACACAAAAAATGAAGTTTAGATATAGTCACCTTCCTACCTATCTGCGTTATTATATCTCAGCTGTCTGTAACTCGTAAAAACTGGTGTTATGTTACTTTGCTGCTTTGTTGCCATTTATGAATCAGCTGGAAGGAAAGTGTCTTTATAATCCTGACATGTGATTGTTATATGATTGCATGTAGCTCATTGGTATGTGATCCAATGTTGAGAATTTTAACTGCATACTTCAGACACATTGTGTCATGCTTGTAAACAATAAACAATACAACAACAGGGTAGAAAGCAGATCTGCTGAAACAGTACAAACATAAAATGTTTTTTCTGCTATTTTGGAATTTCAGCATGGACACTTTTTTAAGACACTGGAGTGAAAATAATATTTTGGCACATAAATTTTGCCAAATGTCAGAAATAGCCCTGCCATTGCTAAATTAACTAGCCAGCACCAACTCAAGAGTGTTTTGAAGTATTGATCAGGGCAATAAAGACAAGTTTACTGTGTAGCAGTGAGTCAGACTTACAGCTCCAGGACCAGCATCAGAGATGTGGGAGATTCATATGTGTCCAGCAGCGCCACCAGCTGGTGATTCTGCACATGTTGGAGGATATCTGCCTCATGAGCCACCTGCTCCTTCTTCTGCATCTTCTTACTCACAAATTTTACCGCAACCTAAACAGAAAAAAGCGACATGTTAACATCAAACTGAAAGATAAAGCAATAAAATCCACTGTCAAATGAAATATGCAAAACTAACTTCAACACAAAAAATAAAGATATGCTACCATAATGTTACAATGCCAATTTCAAATAAATAATGTTACAATGCATGGTACACCCTAAATTTCAGTTTATATTACATTAAACTTAATTAACTTAACTGTGACCTTAACTGTACACTAATTTGATAAAAATTAAATTAACTCTGAATTAACATACAGAAAATAAAAATCTACTTCATACTTAAAAAAAAATGCTCAAAATGTCAAATTAATGTACATAAAAACACTTTTATTCATAACTTCAAATAGTAACTTGATTGCAACCTTTAATCTCTAAAAGAGAAAACAAAGAAACAGCTCTGAACCCAATAACACTCACCTGCAACCTGAACAGTGAAAAGATATAACAGAAAAAAAAAAAAAACATCATCAGTTTAGTCAAAACGAGTCAAACTGTAACATCTTACCTCTTTCTTTGTGGACTTATTGAGACATTTTCTCACCACTGAAAATCGCCCCCTGGTGAAAAGAGGAAGCAATAGAGAAGCTGAATTAAAATCCAGAGCACACACATCTCACACACTGATCAAAATCTGTGCAAAAAATCAAGTCTGGCTTGTGAAAGACATTATTTTGAAAGTCAGTGATTCGGGAGGTGATGTTTTACCTTCCAATCTCACAGATCTCTGAGAAGGTCGAATCAAAGTTTTCTTTCCAGTGGATTCCTGTTCCATCATATCCAGAGTCTGACAGAGAGACAGAAGAAGATTGGACTCTTTCCATTTTCAACATTCCATGAGCTTTCTCAACATTATCAAACATTTAAAGTCATGTTTATGGCCACCTTCAGCTACAAAATGCTGCACTATGTTCACCAACCAGTCGTGTGTGTGTGTGTGTGTGTGTGCCAGTTATTCCTCATGTTGTGGGGAGATGAAACTGTTAACACAATCACATGTGGGGACTTGTCTCCCTTTTTGGGACAAAAAAGCAAGTCCCCATAATGTAAATTATTAGTTTAAGGGTGAAGACTTGGTTTAAAGTTAAGGTAAGGTCAGGATTAGGTTTAAGTCTCCAGGAAATGAATGTAAGTCAACGTAATGTCCTCTGAAGTGATGGAAACACAAATGTGTGTGTGTGCAGGCTTACTGCTGCTAGGCAACGTGACCATATTGGAGGGCTCGGATGGCGGGCCGACCCCCCAGCGGTTGGAGGCTCGCACTCTGAACTGATAGTGACCACCGGGAATCAGAGTGTCGATCTGAACACACTCCTCCCTGCTGCTGGCCACCTGCTGCCATAGCAACGAGTCTGGGGATGGAGATGTGGAGGGAGATGAAAAAGAGAAAAGCTTTAGTCTGAGTCCGAGCATGTGTTGCAAAAACAAACAGCATCTGCTAATTGTTCATTTAACAAATCAAATGCCCCCTCCACCTAACACACACACACACACACACCTTCCTGTCTGTACTCCACAGTGTAGCTGCTAACAGCACAGTGAGCAGAGGAAGCTGGAGGTGGCCAGTGGACCATCACCGCTGTGCTGCTTGCTTCCTGGGCCACCGGTCTCCCAGGGGCTGCTGGGATGCCTGTAAAGAGCATGCACACAGTCAGAAAAAGACTGAACGAGGATCGAAGCAACTGTTACAGAGGGTGTTTCATGATAAAAATAGAAACTCTTTATATAATTACTTGTTTTAAAAACTAAAATGCATCATTAAACCTAGTTAATAGTTTAGTGAAATGCTCCTTTAATCCAGGTGCGTTACCTTGCACTTTAATGGAGGCAGAGGAGGAGGCAGAGCCATGGTCATTAACGGCAACACAGGTATAGATACCGGTATCCTGCGGCATCAGGTTACAGATCTTCAGCAAGATGTCACCCGTATCCCTGGAGAAGAGGAGGAAGAGGAAGGACACAGAGGAGGAGGTGTAGAAAAGGAAAACAAATTAAAATTCAATCCAGTGTAGTTTTGGGAAAACTGGACTACAAGCAGTATAAAGAACAAAAAAGTACACAGATGTTACCTGATATCTATGGTGAAGCGGCTGTTGCTGGTCACTGGGTTCTGGTCGGGGCCCTTAAGAGTGACGGAGGGTTTAGGTCGACCACAGACTTTACAGCAGAGAACCACCGTCTCCCCGAATGCACACACCACGTCTGACAGAGGGACCAGGAACTCTGGAGCCACTGCACACAGGAAACACATCATAAACTACTGTCTCCTCAGCTCTTATTCCAATTTGAACTTATTATTTCAAAAATCTGCTGTATGTCCCTTAATTTATTAAAGCCCCCCCTCTACTCAATAATGTATTCTGCTTATTGTTACTTCACTTGGACGTCTGAGCTTCACTGTGCAGAAAATGGTGGATGTGCAGAGTTTGTTTTCACGTTCATCAGCTGAAGGGGGAAAGTTTCTCTGCCTTCTCTGTCCTTAAATCTGAGTTTAAGACCTGTGTCTTCGAGTGTGATTTGTGACATCACAACTAGTTTGGAACTGATCGTGGCACCGTATTGATGTGAAAACCTGAAGGCTCCAGTGCACATACACTGAGGATGGACTTTTACAGTGAGGAAGGAGACATCTTGTGTCAAGCAGTTAAACTTTTGTATATTCATAGACTCTGAATTTCTCTGATTTCTCATGAAGGAGATGTAAATGTAAAAAAACTCTTGTCGAAACAAATTACTATTCAAAACAGAGTACTTTCATGTCTAAACACATGTCAAATAAAATACTTTTATTGAGCCATGTGACTATGCCGGGGGCTGGTGAACACAAAGTGTCTGGTTTGTGAACAGGATGTCATTCATTCCCAGCCAACTCAGACCAGATTCCAGCATAGTGTTGGCAAACCCAGCTGTGTTCTGGTACCAGAGGGATCAAATGTGAGCCTTCTCTGGTCCATTGTTGCCGGATTCAGCTAGATGGGTTGGGGTTGTGGACTATGGCTAAGAATCAGCTCTGGATAGTCACATTTGGGCCAACGCCAGCTTCCCGAATCAGACTAGTCTAATTGTAAATCAATTAATCACTTTCATTTGTCCTCAAAGGGCAACTGGCTGTGATTCTTGTGTGTCAGTCATCACAAGTCTGTCATAATGTAGCAAGAATGTGTACTTATGGCTGTCTTTGGACAAGTGTCATTTAGTAGTGTCCAAAAGTAGATATTATAGGTATAAGAAATAAAAACAAAAGACATTAGCGGTAAACATTCAAAAATGTTGTTGTTGAACATTGTCTTGCAGAAATGCCAAAAATGACCCTGGTATTAAAGATTTAAGGAACCCAGTGGAGCAACCTATGGATTCAGACATTATAAATGTTCTTTGTGGCCTCGGAGTCCAACACAGTTCAATAGTGTTTGTCCCTTTATTCATTCCTCAATCCATACAGGCAGGTGACATTTAATATAGTTGGTGTTACTGCGACCGTAGAAAACTACAGTAAATGAGCCCAACCTCAACCACATAGTTTAGAGAGTTGTAGTAGTAGAAATCATTTGGTTCTGTATGTGTCTCTTACCTTCCTGGATGAAGTTTGGGTTGAGAAGCTGGAACACAGACGAGGTCAAAGGTTAAGGTTTCAGTTGATAATAGTAAAAGCCACTGGAAGAAACACTATATTCAGATATTCATTCAGTATTGTTCAGCATCCTCTTTTCTGTTCTCATTATTTTTATTTTCTGCAATTTGCCACTGACACTCCAGTGTCATTTCATCTTAACATAGATTAATGAAAATCATCTGCTTTTTGACACATCAACTCCCAGCAACATGTCTTCACAGTCAAATCACAAGTCTTTTGAATCAAAAACTTGTGCATGTGTGTATGTGCATTTGTACCTCCATGCCTGTCTTTGGGTCGAGGTCATCATCACAGTCTGACTCATCTGAAGTGTGAACCTCCTGGCGGAGAATGGAGGAGGAAGACAAGGAGGAAGAGAAAAAAGATGGAGGCGTGATGTAGAAAAGGGAGGTGGGGTTCAGGCAGTGGAGAAGAGAAATGATAGATTGGGAAATGAGTGGAGTGAGTGGGAGGATTGTAAAAGAAAGGAAAGCAAGAAAGTAAGAAAAAAAAGGAGAAAAAATGTGGAGGAGGAAATAAGAAAGATGGGGGAGGAGAGTGGGTGGTGGATGAGGCTCAAAAAGAGGAAGGTATAGAGGGGAGAGAGCAGAGGAAACGGGAGATGTGGAGATGAAGAGAGAAATGAAGAAGAAGAAGAAGAGGTGAGGGGGTTGAGGAGAATATTAGAGATGTGTATGTTTATTAACAGCAGGTGTCTGGAAGAACCTTTAGGTATTAATGTGGAACAGCACTGAAGAACTTGTCTTGTCCACAGAGAATCCTGTTTGTGGGACTCATACTCACCTGAGAGCTGTCTGGGTTTTGGTCTTTTCATAAGATTTGTGGACAGTAAGAAAAAAATAAAATAACACCAGCCTTATAGCTTTATAGCACTCAGTTGTGGTTAGTTTTTTTTTTTTGTTTTACTATTCAGCTTTACATTGCTGCTTCCTTGTCCCCTCTATCTATTGTTCCCTCTTATTGTAGGTTAAATGACCTATTTCACACTCTATTAAGCAGCAGCCAACCACTCCTGAGTGGTGAAGTCAATGAAGGAGCTTCCAGCTGCAGTTCCTGTCTTGGCTACTAAAAGCTGGCTCCAAGAATGTTTTGACTTCATTTAAGTGATGGAGAAAATCCCAAAATATTTATTTTAAAAAAGTCAGTCAAGCTTTTCCACAAGAGTTCTGAAAAGCCAATTTTAATCGTCAAAATTTCAAAAGTTAATCTTCCATAACAAAGATGTCTCGGCTTAAAAGGATGTGTGGTTTTTGATTGTCAACAGACTTATGATTGATGTTGACAATTGTAGACAAAGTGTGGACAATCCCTTTGAGGCAGGATAGTTGCTATTCAGAAATAATTACTGTTTAACTCAATACAACCCATTCACAAGATGCATTTGGATGCAATGTATGCTGTATTTGTTTATGGTGGGAAGTCAAAAGTGGTTTATCTATGCTTCTTGGTGAGCTTAGAAATAAAAGCCCTGTCTGCAGCAGAGATCCTTCTTTTCAAGTCTGCAGATGAAGTTCATCAAGTTGTTTCAGCTCTTGTGACCCTTTTGACTTTCAGGCCTTTTTCACAGCAGACATTTTAACTTGTCATAGTAGGAAGAGCACAGATGTTACTAACAACATCAAGTGTCCCAGTGAACCATGACAGTGTGACAGTGAGCCAGCATGCACAACACCAGGAACCCTGAAACTGAAGCTGCTAAATTTAACCATTTTTCATTTTATTATTTACACCTGAGTTTTTCCTACTGTGGCGTGTCAAAATGTCTCACTTGACAAAGGCCTATTGGTGTTGAAACAAGTCCAAATTTCCTGTAACCTAAATGTGTTTTCAGTGCATGCAGAGAGCTTTGACCTTTGCTGCAAAGATAACAGAGGCATTGTCTTTATTTTTAGGATACACATCTTTCCACTCTGTGTTATTTGGTGACATTTTGCATACCAAACACTTTCGTGCTGATTTCCATGTTAGTCCACTACAGTAAACCGGTTAACAGAGTAACGTCAAAACAAAACAAAATTAAAAATCAGCCAGTCACTACGTAAATTCTACCTCTATCCATGCACGGGGACAGAGAAATAAATCAAACAAGACAAAAAAGAAATAAAAGTTTATTTTCAATCAGTGCATTCAAGGGTTTGGGGGTAAAAAAAACAAGATTTAAAAAACTTCAGTGGTTCTCAACCGTCTAAGATCTTTACATGTTGGAATGTCATTTTTGTTTCCATAATTAGTAGTTCATTTAGGGCAGAGGTAAATGCAAAATGCGAGCACTGCCTTTGTGTTGAGTTCAACATTGATATGAAAATTTACGCTGTCAACCAACTGAAAACCATCAGATGACAGTGCTGTCTTGAGTGAAGGGAGACTCCAAAATGGAGGAAGTTGGCACATATATCCCTAATCTGCCAGAGAACTTCTCCACAAAAGAGGCATAGTCTGCAGCCTTGACACAGACGTCAACATTAGATATATGTGTTGTTAAAAAACTGTGTGAACTTGCAAATGTACTAGCCAGCTAGCTTGGCAGGTTATTATGGCTGGCTAGTGCTAGCATGTTACCAGTTAGCTTGCCAGCTATTGTAGCTCACTAACTTGCTGTACAAGAAGTCATAAAGTTACCAAGCTTCCACGACCGCTTACTTTACAAAGACATGCACATGAATTTTGTCTGTCTGGTGTGATCGGGTACATTTGTCCATCTCAAGGAACGTGTATCTAAACACAGGAACTTTTAATTGTTTTCCTAAACCTTGAGAGAAATGTAGCATTCCTAGCACTGTTAGAAAATGTCTCACTTCCTGCCTGAGGCAGGTTGAGAACCACTGCTGACACACAGAAACTACAGTGTGTATTTATGGGTATGCACACACACATGCGCGCACACACAGGTTAGGAAAAAAAAAAAAACTAAGTGGGGCGAGGGAAGGCAGGTGAGGGGTTTCGGCACACACATCACCAGCGTACGCCGTCGGCCTGCTTTACTCACTTTGCCCTTCGCCCCGGGGGCAGGGGAGGTAAGCGGGGGAGGGGGCGTGCTTTCTTTTGGCTTACGGAGGAGGCCATTTTCCTGACCTCTGACCCCCACCATGGAGACCTCCTTGGCTTCAGCGCGCTTCCTGGCACGCAGCGTGTTCCATGACATAGACTTCCTGTACGATACAGGAACGAGAAACATCAACCATCCAATCAGAGAGAGGCTCAGAGGTGTCCAGCTTGTTCTGGCTGCAGAGGCAACATGGCTGTCAGGGCGCTACTTTCCCAGGACCCGCTGTTAACATACTTACGCCATCTAGTGGTTATTTGCTAATTTGTCAAACAGTGAACTGCTGTACAGCTTTGTTTCCATCTAGATACAAGGCTTAGTGTCAAATATTCATAGACATTGGAGCTCAATACTTACATTCTTAAATCTTTAACTGTTAAGATCTTTTTTAACATTATTTTTCTATTTACAAAAACATCAGTGTGCTATCATTAGCATGGGGACATGCTATAAAATAAAATCAGTTTCTCAAAAACCTAGACTGACAGATGTTATCTCACCAAAAAAGTAGCACAGCACGCTAAAATGCTACCAGAAATGGTACAGGAAGGTACTGTTAGAGTCAGTTCATCAAAGCTACTCAAAGGGATACAACATCCCCAAGCTCTGCTAACTATCAAGTGCTAGTAGTGGTGAAGCCATTTACTGTGAGCCATATTACAGAGATATGGGATCCCATTTCAGCCACCAGGTGTAAAACCAAACTTAAATATTTATTGTTTTTTTATCTCATGTTATTAATTAAAAAATGTGATATTATCTGATAATTATGAGAAACATTATTTCCTGATGTACACTATAACGTACCATTCATTCTTGTTTGCATGGAAGCCCACTTTACTATAATTGTGTGATACATAATAACATTCACATTCGATAATCATTAGAAACTTTATTATCTTATCATTATGAGAAATTATTATCTCATAAGTTAATATGTGTCTCATAATTATGAGATAATACTTAGTAATGAAAGACAAAACTTTGTGGTAGATTTTCCTTTCCTTTTCTTTAGGGGACAGAAATGGGCTTCCATACCATTAAGAATGAATTGTACATTGTATAGTGTACATTATACACTTTCATTGTCACTCCTTGTAATCAGTGCATGGCCTTCATAGTTTCCTCTGTCATTTCTATGATGTTTGTCAGTATGATCTAAATGTCTCTGTCGCCTTGTGTCATGTTGTAGCGGGTCCTGACATTGTTGCCTGAAGCTGCAGCCAGACTCATCTGGTCCATCAAGATACAGCAGAGGAAGGACAGAGTGACAGATCGACACTGGTCTGACTTTATTGAGATAGAAATAAAGTAAGATTGACTGGAAGAGAGAGAGACAAAAAACATGAGACAAACAGTAACATACTGTACCTTCCTCTAACACAACCACAGACAACACGGTTAATCTTACATTTTCAAAGAATCACACCAGCAGTTCTACACACTTGTGTTTCCTGTAGACTAATAACAATTTTATGTTAATTAATTGTTACTAATGAAAGTTATGAAATAATATATTACTCTTATTACTATATATTTCCTTTGCCATCAACACTTTTGTAAGGTCAGTTGACAAGCCTAGAAAACTTTCAAGTACACTTTGAGAGGATGTTCATTTTTACCTCCCTCACTTTGGAAAGACAGCATTAAAGACGTATCTTTCTTTTGCAAAAATTTAAACCAAAAAACAGTTATTTCCATTTTTATTGAACCATCTTCCCACTTTAATTCATTAAATTGTACTTCATAATCCTGACATCTGTGGAGTCCCAAACCGTTGAGGTTAGTAAAAACTTAAAACAAACATCAAAATAAATGTCACTACAATAAAACAACAGGTACAAAAAGCTGAAATGAATCATACAGGGAAAAGGTGTAGAAAACTGTTTAATACCTGTCGATTTTGTGTTTGACAGAGAGCCTCAAGTGCTGTTTGATGTTTTCTAGACTTAAACTCTTATGTAATGAAACACTGCTTTATCTTTTCACTCTCACTCATTAAGGAGACTGATCTGTAGATATAATATAACCTCATAAATATAAACTAACTCATTGTTTATTTCATGTTTGTGTCATCTTCTCCATTCTAAGTCAACATTGTTCACTCCTTAATCTATCTTCCATCTCAGAGACATTCTAATGGTATGACAGTGCACACAGAAGTAGGCAGACTGCTCAGTTTTACGTTTACCGTTGTAGTTTATTTACAAATATTAAAAACTACAAACTGTCAATCACCTTCATCCTAACGCAGAACAAAACAACTTCACCTTTACGTCGCTTTGCTAACTCATGCTCAAGTCCAAAAGGTTTATTTTACATATTTAAAATACATTTAAAATCATTATTATTAGACTACCAACAGTACAATGATGACCGTTGCCATTAAATGAAACATATTGCACAGCCTGACTTCATTCATATTTTTTCTCATCTTAAATAGTGCAAAAGGGATTTTTTTTTTTAACAGGAATGTGCTAGAGCCTCAGTTGAAAAACCAAAATTAACTTTGTACAGTGAACTGCCGACATAATAAACAAAATCAACATGAAGGAGGAAAAAATCCAACTTTGTCCATAAAATAAAATAATAATTAACAAGGCAGAAAAACAACAACAACAACAACAAGAGGGATAAACACAAATCTGTATAGATTGCCACAGACAACAAAATAAATCTTCTCCTCTGCAGAGAATGGGGCTGAGTCCACCTGAATGCCCCAGCTGAGTTTTTTTTTTTCTTTCCAAAAACAGTAAAAAAAAAAGAAAAAAAAAAAGAAAAGAAAAGAAAAGAAAAAAAAAGAAAAAGCAGGGTGTTAGGAACTGAAATAAGAGTCCGGTTTTAGCTCCACATGAACGGTTCTCTCTCTGGTTTCCAGAGTCAGTTACAAGTTACAAGATTTTATATCCAGTCTATCTCTGCAGGATAACTCCTCAGTACTTGTTTACATGGAAAATGATCTGTGTGTGTGTGTGTGTATGTGTGTTTTAGTTCGGTCGCGGGCCTGAAATCCATTTTCATGTAGTTGCCACAGAGCCGTCAAGTGACAATGGCTCAGAAATAAAACTGTCACTGCAGCAGCTTGATGGACAGTAAGAGACCAGTTCTGTACCTTTTACCTCCAAGGAGCAACAAGGGTAAGTCAGGAGTTTAAATACCACAAAAAAAGTCTCATGTGAGGTCCAACAGTTCGTTTTTAAGGGGAAGAGGGAGACGAGGAGGAGGAGGAGGAGGAGGAGGAGGGGGGAACGGACATGAGGGGACAAGGAGTTGGGAGATTAGGGATGGGACCTGTAAAAAAAAAAAAAAAAAACGAACAAAAATGGGTTGACAGAGCTTTGTCACCTCAATGTCTCTCATCCAATCCAAGTGCTTGGTTTCGAGCCTGACCAAGAAGTGCGTCTGTCTGCGGGTAAAGAAGTGCTGGGTGGGTGGGGGACTTACTTGATGTTGTTGGCATCGGCCACCGCCGCTGAGAAGGAGGAAGTAGAAGAAGAGTCTTTTATGGACTTTGTGGGCGGGCCCAAGACATGTCCCGGCACCCAGCCTTCAGCAGCAGGCGATTGGCTGTTGGCTGACCGGTAAACAAGGTACATGTTCTGCTGATTGGTGGCCAGGATTTGGACGGTCTCCCCCTGACTGACGCAGATCTCGTTCTCTTTGAGCGCCGAGTAGTCCTGAGTGACCAACATGGTGGAGGAGACGCCGTTACAGCCGCCTTCGCTGTCCTGAGGAGCAGAGGAAAGCAGAGGATGGCGGAGCAGCGGAGCAGAGGAGAACACGCAAAGGGGAGGGAAATCAAGACAAGGACAGAGAGCAGGAGGAGACCAAAGGAAAAATGGAAAGGAATGAGGAAAAGAGGATGAGGACAACGTTAAGGTGTGTTTATGTGGGTTGGATAACAGTCCTCCTGGCTGTGATGCTGTTGCGGCTGACCCCAACCTGAGAGGGAGCAGAGGGAGGATCGAGGAAGAGGAGGAGGAGGAGGAGGAGGAGGAGGATGAACAATGATAGTGCGGAATGTCAGCCATCTGTTTAGTTAAAGAGTGCAACAACTCAAAGTCTAACCAGGCGATCGACTCTGCTACTACAGAAAATCTGTAATTTCATTCATTTGCAATGACAACTGAAACTCTGGTGCTCATTTGAAGGCTGTTTCCTTGGTTGGAAAAACAAATAACCAATCAGAGCTTCGTAGGTGGAGCAAAATTTGCCACAAAAATGCCACCATCTGCATATTTCTTTGATCCCCATGCCAATTTTTATGATTTACAGCTCAGCAACTTCTACCGATACGTCAGTCAGTACAGATTGGTTAGGGAAAAACAACCCCCTTCCTAAACAAAAAACTGCAGGTGGGTGTTAACTTCTGCTACTAACTACAAAATAAGGGAAAAAAAGTCATTATTCATTTCCAATGGCAGGCCACTACACGTCAGAGAGGTATTGAGATTTGCAGCTGAGTTTTCTAACTCCTGCGCAATATAATGTAGATAAATGAAGTTCAAAACTCAGCAACATATCTTTCCAGATAGTGTCGTGGTTACTCTGGATAATCCACAGACCTTGCTGTCAACATTTGTCACCGGAAACCATTTTCTACTGTACCTACATTGTACTGGGATAAAAGCAAATTTCAGCTGCACATCTCTCAAAACCACAGAAAATAAAAGAAAAACTATCTTCAGGGTTTGGAGCCACTAGGTGTAAAATGGAAAGTAGGCAGTTTAAAAGGTTTTCAAACTGTGTAGCCTTTAAGACTTTAGTCTTTTGGCCTATTTTTAAATGAGAGTATTTTTTAAAAGCTCATAACTAGAACACTCAAAGTCTTGTTTTCAGGAACCTTTCTCCTAAGCTGAGGGTGAAGGTGCTTTGACGTAGAGCTTGGCAGGTCGTAAAGTACAACATGAGCAAAGCTGCAAAAGCAAAAGGTGCTCAGTCAAAGTAGGCCACACAGAGAACAGCTTGGTAGGTATATATATATATAAATCAACACAGTGTGCTGCTGTCCACCTGCAGTAGCCCAGATTTTAACCTTGGCTTTTAGGAACAGGTACCAGACTCCCAACAGACAAAACAGAGGAGAAGTGTTCTTCATGCTCTAGTTCACTGTCTGCTGCAGTCTGAGGTCTATGAGTAATGGTCTTTATAATACTTTATTGGGATCATATTTATTATATGCGGGGAGTTACAACATGGCATTCTACTGGAGATGTTCTAATATTTCTTTTCAGTTAAGAAACTGATGTTAAAGATGTTTTATTTTAAAAAACTGTCAGCAGTGAGATTCACACACCATGATATGAAACCTTGACAAGACACAAAAGAAGAACACATTTCTTAAATATACTGCATGCCAAACAGAACAGGTCCACAGAGTAAAAGGTCTGGAGTGAAGGAAAGACTCTCATCTGTCTCATCAGTCAAAGGCAACTCTGTCAAAGCTGTCCAACGTTTGACAGACTAATCAAAACAGAAATTTATGACAAAAAAACAAGCCAATTCCTATGTAAATCCAACAACCATAAATACTTTTTGCCAGCGTGTCTGTGAGTTTGCAAGAACTCACCCTGGAGTCGAAGCATGATGACCCGCCGTTGGAGGTAGAGACTTTCATCTGGCTCCTCCCTCTCTCTGTCTCCTTGTCTCCGAGCCCGACCGCTGAGGAGGGCCGGCTGTGAGACGATGTAGAGGGCCGGTTTCCGGAGGTCGAGCGGTCCCTGGTCAGGGAGGAGCTGCTGCCTCCTCCTCCGCCCTTCTCTTTCTGGTACTCAATGGGAGACTGGAGCGCTACATTCACACATGCACAATTGGCGTATTGTCAAATTTGCTGATGATACAGTGATTTCAACCTTTGCCTTGTTCCTGCTTCACAGGAGCAGGAACAAGCTCAAGGTGCTAGAGTTAAGTATAGACTTTGTATCATGTTGTCATCAATCATTCCTTTATCTTAATGTTAACAAAACTAGGGACATGATTGTAGATTTCAGGAAATCCTCCCCTTGGAGCCTGGTATATAATTACATATATCTCGGGACAGTTATTGATAGCAAACTGTGCTTTGAATCGCATGTTGATTTTGTTTATAGGAAAGCTCAAAGTCTTTATTTTCTTAGGAAAATTGACTCTTTTAATGTTTGTGGATCCATGATGACCGTCCATGATGTTTTATTGCAGTTTCATTCCATCTGTTTTATCTTTTTGCATCGTGGTGTGGTGTGGGAACCTCAGCCTGTCCAACAAAAATAGATTCAGTAATCTTGTCAAACTGTCCAGTAAAATTACTGGAGTGTGCCTGGTTCAGCTTTCTGACATCTATAATAAGCATGTTCTTAGTAAGGCTGAGGCTGTTCTGGTTTGCCAAGATCATTCTTTGTTCAGGGAGTTGGAGTTACTTCCATCTGGTCGTCATTTTAGGGTACCAGTTGTAAGGACTAAAAGGACTAAATCATCCTTTGTTTCGGTGGCTGTAGGCCAGTTGAACTCTTGCCATACTTGTTGTATATTTCAAGCAGGCTGGCTTGCGAGGAGATTCTCCCCTGGAAGGAAGACATAAATTGTGTCTGTTTTCTGGTTTGTGTTTTACTGTATTGTGTGTTTGTCCCATGTTATTTTTTTGTTTTTATGACTGATATCAACTGGCTGCAAACCAAATTACCAAAATGAGTGTTTTGGATCCTGTTTGTTGTGCTGTAGAGATAACAATGTTTTTGCATGTTTTTAGTACATTATGTAACTTCTGATCTGTTTTGAATGCAGTGATGTTGTTGATTTAAATGTATTTGCCTATTGTCTTTTCAATACTCTATTCAAATGTACTTGCAGAGACTTAAATCCTGCCAAAATAGCTCACAGTGAACACTGCCTTTGTTTTTCCCATCAAAGTTACATCACGATTATGTGCAACTCAGCTGCATGCAGCAAAGGTGATGTTGAATGGTAAACATCAACATCCATGAAGCTGGCTATTGCACAGCAACCTTTTCAATGTAAGTGATGCCAAAAGAAAAACAGCTAAAACCTTTAACAGCAAAAACATGAAATTCAACTGTATGATCCAGTAAAATATCAGAGATTCAGATCAGAGGAAACTTCACTCTCTTGTTCAGGGATGAGAAATTATGTCACGCTTCAGAGGACCACATCGGGTGCGTGTGTGTTTTCTCACCGGACAGGAAGTTGCTTTGAGCGTCCAGGACTTCCTGAATGTGTCGGACCCAGATCTGTTTGATGTCGACGTTGGCGGCCTGCAGGGTGAAACGCTCCGACGAGCCACGACACGACAAGACAAACTTACAGGGATCGTTATCCACACTCTCCTCCAGACCAAGGTAGGATATCTGTGGAGGGGGCAGTTTTAGTGTGATCACAATTTATAGATTTCTTTATTTTTTGTACTTTTTAATTGTGTTAATGCTTGAATGATAAATACTCCAAGCCATTTTGGTTGGTCGAGATATTTGTCTTGCCTTTCCTTATTTTTATCAGTGTAATATAATCGAGTCGATCTGAGCGACTCTCAATTATTCCTTTCATTAGAAATCATTATATAAAATGTGCATCTCTAGTGTTATCCTGCAGAAAATAAACACCATCGTTCTGTGTACCTTGATGCTCTTCTTGAACTGGTACCCGGGGGTGGACGATCCTTTCCTGAGCAGCTCGCTGAAGATGACGATCTGCTCAAAGAGGAAAACTCGTCGTTCTTTGGAGCGTGACAGGACGCCGGCGTCCTGCTCTGTCACAAAGAAGGTTTCCTGCTGCAACAGTTTCCCCTGACTGGTCAGTTTCCCCTGCAGAGAGACGTGATTGGTCAATGCCTCATGTGTGTCACATCTAGTCTGTCTTTACTTTCTCTCTCTGCTCTTAAACGTCTCCCTTCCCCTTCTCAAATCTTACTGCTCAAATTAATTTTAATTAATTAACTGGTCAGTTGTGCAAACCACTTATTAATTAGCAGAACACGAAGTGAACGTACCTCGTATCCCTGCAGCCGGCCTAAATTCATCATGTCATTACACAGTTTAGGAACCTGAGACATCAAATCTACTGCTTTCTGTAAAAGAAAGAGAGAGAGATTTAAATCCTTGGTTATGTTTTAATTTCAGGTGCCTGTCACTCTCTCAGGGAGGACACTGGATTGGAGCATTAACAGGCATACACTCATATCAATATGTAATAAACAAACATCCACACACATCCTGGATACAGGCAGGGCTGTAAAATCAGGGTGAATACTGCATGTGTAAACAGAGATATAAAGTTGTGATTATACCTCAATTTGTTCACAGTCCATTCCTGCCTTGGAGCTGTACTTCAGGAAATCCTGAGGAGAAACACGAGTTCAGCATTAACACTCAACACACTGTCAGTTCAGTTCAATGTAACTTTATACCCTGAAAGTCACACAGACAGGTATGTGTGACAAATAATACACACCGTTGAATACAATTGGTTCTGTGGGAGATGACCCAGCAACATTTTAGTTTGTTATATTTGTATTCTCTTGTCGAGTCTACTAGGGGTCCATTTATAGATACAATAACCAACATGGAAACTCAACATCTCAGTTTGAAATTTCTCCAGTTAGTTCCCTCAAATTAGTGATCAGTGTCCTCTTTTTACTATTTTTTATCTTAACTGTCCATTTCCAAGTCTGTCCTAAAGGTTTAAGCTGGTTCAGTGCTGGTAAACCAGTGGAAGTGGATTAGTTTTTTCTAATCTGAGAGCACAGATTATTAACTCCAGGTGAAAGATTAAGATTACACTTGTTTACAATGGTTTCTATTACTACTACTACTAATACTACTGTTTACTATATCTTATAGTTTTAAACATTACATCATTTACACCTAGTTCGCAAGAAATTTTACATAGCTAACAGCTGTGTTAGTGTGTTATGTAACTTCCATGTAATTTTTGCATTTAACTCTTTAAACCATTAAAACTACACATGACAAGATTTTTTATTGCATGATAGACGAGAGAAAAGGTTATTTTATAGATTTTGTAATCTTTATATTGCAAAAAAATATATATTTATATCTCTGTATGCATGTGAAGGGGACATTTTTCTTTGTAAATCATCCAATTCAACATAAAGAACCATATAATGACATCACATGATGTATCTCTTGTGTGTAAGTTACCTTCAGTAGCAGCTGGTATTTGGTGATTCTCTGGATTGGTTTGATGAGGAAGTCACTGATGGTCAACCTGGACTGGATGTCCTGCTGGATTCCCTGGAGGAGAAACACCAACAGCATCAGTATCCTTCTTTCTATTAATCTAATTCATGTTTCTAATATATGTATTTGCTCAGATGCCAAATAATATGACAAAGAACAGACTCTAAAATCAAAGCCAGAATGTGGCAAAATCAAAGCCAGAATACATCCAACTTACGTCAAAATATGTGTCATATTCTGCTACGATGAACTCTGACTTGGGCTTATTCTGACAATAAACCACGTACATGTGTAGTCTTCTCTCCTGTAAAACACACACACCAGTTTTTTTCCAGACAGCAGATCACAGTGGACAAGGAGCCTAGCGATTTCTTCAGGTCAAATATATATTGCTACTAAAGTCATCATCATCATCAGTGTGTCACTCACATGTTTGATGAAGAGCTCAGGAAGGTGTTCGTGGTCTTCCAGACATTTCTCCAGCTCTCCTACGAAGAAACTGACAGGACAGAGGAGGGATGTTATTTGTTAGCAGATACAAATAGAATAAACTTAAGGCTGCAGTCAGTCTCAGCTTTGGGTCCAGGGCCAACCTTTGGACACCAATGCTGCTAGAGACTTACTCTCTGTGCCAGTCGTAGATCTGGTGGATGTTCCCGAAAACGATTTTGTCTTTTCCTTTCATGTCGTCTGGGACGCCCTTCTCCTCAATCCTCTTCATGAAGCCCTGAAGGAGTGACAAAAGGGGGTTGAGGATGCTCTGCTCACTTCTCCTCATTGATGACAAATTTTTTTTTTGCTTCTTTGCCTCTTTTAAAGCTGTATATAAAGGTGGAGGGATTATCTGCCCCTGAACAAAGATGTGTGTGTGTGTGTTCCCTCAGCAGTGGGTGACTCACCTCCACCACGATGCCTAAGTCTTTGACGTAGTCCTTTTCTGTCTGAATCAGCTCATTCAGAACAAACCTGAGCAAAACAAACAGCGCAGTGTTTTATTATAAATGTCAACTGTAATGTAACCAAAGGTTTGTGGTAGTAAAAGTAGTAGAAGCACTAGAAGTGGTGATAAAATTATGTTCCTCTATACTGAAACACTCACATCCGTCCTCTCATAGCTTTAGCTCTCTGCTCCAGCTCAGGGTTTCGTGGCTGGACCGGAGTAGTTTGTTCTGGTGGAGAGAGAGAGGAGAAGCCGGGGTACGCTCCTGGTTCCAGAGTCTGTGTGTAAAAGAAAGAGAGAGAGAGAAAGAGGAGGAACATTGTTTTAAGTTGGATGATGTTATAAAAATTATGATTGCACTGTGTATGAGTGTTACTATTTTATCTAGATCATGATGAATTGTTCCTGTTTTGTACTGCAACTCTGCAACATCAGCAGACTCATCAGCCAAGGATAAAGGAAGTTCAGTATTATTTTTGTAAAGAGGAAGATGTAGAAATTAAATATCACTGGAGACAGGGTGAGACATGTAATCTGGGGGTCAGTTAGGCAAGATGGCTCCTGGACAGGAGAAGTGAAAACAGACATGACGTTATTTATAAGTCTGTATTTTGATAGATTAAGAAAAGAACTGTAACGCCCACTTAAGGTGTATAAAACCCTGTTGTGGGCGCTCCTCTGGGAGCCTTTTTCTTTGTAACCTAATCCTGCATGTTGCATTGTGAGACGCTCCTTCTTGTACAAGAAAATAAATTCTGTTAAATTTGATACTTTGGCTCCAGTCTCTATTGTTTAATGGTCATTAAGAAGAAATTTTTTTAACAGATGAAATCATCTTGCAACCTCCGTTTTATTTATAATAGCCAAGAATCACGGATTTGTCTCAAAGGGCTATTAGACCCATGATTCTGACAAGAAAAAAACTTGATAAAAACTAAACAAACAAACAAAAAAAACCCTGACTGACCTCAGCTTCAGGCAACACTTTCTAATACTAACATCAGAACAATGAGACTATTTCATGACACCAGAGGGCAGCAGCAGCTTGGCGGTATCGGGAATAAATGGAAAACAGCCATTGTATAATCATTTGATGCCTCTCTGTAAACTCTGCGGAGGCAAACTCCCCCCTCTGCTCTGCCTGATTGGAAAACTTCGAATAGTGGAAATCCAGCACCAGATCTGAGCGGCTGATGGTGATCCGTCACTGTGCCTAACTTCTTCAGATAGATCTGCTGACATGAAATCACTCCAGTGTGTGTTTGAATTTCATAACAGTGAGCAGGTTCTTTGTTCTGTTTAATCTCATGGCGTCATTTCAAACAGTAGATCACTCGAATACACCAGACAGTGTTGAAAAATAATATGCAAATATGTACCAGACACATTTATACACCACTATAGATGTAATATTGTACATGCACAGGCATGTATGTTGCACAATGTCACACTGCTTTTGTTCAAAACCCTCATACTATATATTACAACACATACTGCATGCATGTATGCATTAATATTAACTATATTATATATATATATATATATAATACTGAAAATATGAACACTGCAGACAAGTATACCACACACACCTAAACACAAATATAGTACAACACATGAGTGCACTACACATATTAACTATTGTATTAATTTGGTGAAATGAGCACAAGACAATCATACATAGTGTGTTAGCTTCATGCTCGCACGTGCACAGGTTGTGTTCACTTCAGACTTTAGGCACATGATGCCTGATTTGGAAGATGACTGATCTGCACATCATATGTTTCAGGTTTATTCCTATTATAAGGAAAACCTGCTACATGGCACATCTGTCCCTCCCAAACATGCACACAATCATACACACTCACCATCTTGGTTTTAACCAGTTTTTCTATGGCGCTAACCAGCTCTGCAGCGCTGGGCACCTCAGAGGACGACTGCAGAGACGTTAGCAAGGATGAAGACTGAGAGAGGAAGAGGAGAGGATAGAAAGCAACAGCATGTTAGGAAGGACGGCGGGAGGAAGAAGAGGGAGGGAGCGTGGTAAAGGAGAGAAGGTGTGCAGCAGTGGGAGAAGAAGAAGAGTTACAGCGAAAAGCAAAGCAAAAGGAGAAAACTGTCAGTGAAGGAGAGGAAGCTGTTAGATGAGAGCAGCAGATCAGAGCTGAGCTACAGATGGTCAAACTGCAGGATTTCAACACAAATACCTTCAACCACTGCAAACTACTGCTAATCTAAACCTAAAATGGAATGATAATGATAATAATTTACAACATAATATGCAGTTCAAATGACTAAAAAAGTGAAATATATATATAAAAAAACACCTGAACACCCAAAACAAGTATGAAATATAAAAAAGTTGGACTTCATCAGTAGGAAATGTTTGACAGATGTTAGTGGACACACACAGGCTTTTAGAGAAATTGATTTCAACAGGTGAGATAAAAATAAATAAAATCTAAATGAAGATATTTGAAGTAGACCTCTTCTAACTGTTAGCAGCCTACACCTTTAAGTGAAAGACTTGCAACGAGAATCAATTTCTCCTCGTCCTCCTCTTCCCGCTACCCTCCTCCCACCTTGTCATCCTGAGCTGAGGGGTCCTTGATAATCTCCATGGGGGGAGGCAGAGGGGTGTGGGCCTCCTCGTCCTGCTCCTCCTCCCCGCCGCTCTGCATCCCGGACGACGTCTTGGAGAGGAGGTTACCATCCTTACTGAGGACTCTCTGAGGCAGGAAGAGGCAGAATTCAGAGTCAATTACAAATGAAAAAAAACACTTTTTAACATCTTAGTGGTGAACTGTCAATATATCAGCCTATCCAAACAGCTCTCTCGTTGTGGTCTGGTAAGACTTTCCATAAGGCTGCAAGGTAAATGACTGACAGGTCTTTCCCTTTTATAATCTACATGAATCCTTCATTCAACCATATTGGATGAAATCTCTCAGTTTTTTTATCAGTGTTTGCTTCCAATTTTCAGTTTGAAAAACAACAGCAGCTGCTCTTGGAAACCTCAGACTTCTCCTAAAATCTCCCCAAAATTAGTTTCTGAATCAATCTGAGACAAATAATAGGCCATGAAGGCTGATTCTTGTTTCATTTTATGAAGTTCGAGCAAGTGGTAAATCCCAGATAAACTATTCCTGGCTCTGGTCAGGCTCGATCAGTTAAAATAAATCAATAAATCCTTCAGAGCTTACGTGCTAGCTTTGGCAGGCCGACAAACTCCGCAATCAAATACAAAGCTGCAGTCATATGAGGTTTAACTGGTGGAACTTCAAGTTGCATTTACTTAATTTAAACTGCCAGGATATATTGTCTGAAGAAGAGTTCTTTCCTGTGTTTAATCATTGTAACTAATGCTTGTGTTGCTCCCCTCTGGCACAAACAAAAACACTTTGAATTGATCTGTTGAGCTTGTATGTATTTTGATTCTCCATTTTGTCAAACTCCTATTCTAGCTCCGTCTTACAATCAATGGGCCTCATGCAAGAAGCACTCAAATTTGTTCTTAAAATGCACACACGGTACCACATTTTCATCATCGTGGCTGCCAATTTATTCAAAAGGTTTTTTTTTTTTTAGATTTTATGATTTATGGCCATATTTTGGCGCAGCAGCTTCTACATTTCAGCAGTTGTTGGAAACTTCTCTCATTCTGACAGCTGCATCCGTGTCTCTGCAGGTCTCATGTTGTGTTGCAGCTGACGGTCTAACATCACCTGTAGACTATCATATTCTCCTCTAATATCTCTGTGACTGTAACATGACCGCCTCTCATCATGGAGTGCTTTGCTTTAGAACGTTTTTTTCTAATTGTTTCAGATCTACTACCGTCACTCATACATTTGTTCTGTGTTTGTCTGCTGATTTCTGAAAGCAGGACTTGAAGCTGTGTTTTCATCAACAAGTGACATTCATCAGGATGAAACGAGCAAGTTCAGGCAGTTAAGAGAATTTGTTGAATCCGACTTGGAACACTTGTACGAGAAAACCTCAGACAGAAAAGTTAAATAGTTTTAGGACAAAAATACAACAATGTTCTTGCACGAGGCCCATTGTCATTAAACTACCTGTCAGCTGAAAACCTTTTAGGAACTAAGAAAAACAGCATTGTTTGTCGTCGGGCTGTCATGTGTTTGAGCTTTTTATGAGTTTGTTTTAAAAGGGTTTCAGTCTCTAGAAAAGGTTGTTATATTTTGTCGAGGCATAGAAGACACAGAAATCACCAAAATCTGGGTTGCAGGCTTTCATATGACAACAGTGACGTATCATAATAACATATTGTATATATTATATTAACAAATGAAGGACTCCAAACGTTATATAGTATCAGTGATCAGTGAGTAAGTCTGGACTTTGACTAGTTTGTGTGTGTGTGTGTGTGTGTGTGTGTGTGTGTGTGTGTGTGTGTGTGTGTTTGTGTGTTTGTGTGTCAGAGATAGTTCTTTAACATGGAAAGAGGAACTTTACTAAAAAATAACATAAATGGAAGTAGTGGCAAATTAATCCAAATTCAATGACATTTGCACACAGACAAGGAGAACTCTTTAGTAAACTCTGATTATGTAAACAGGAACAGATTCACCCTTTAATAACCAAAACATACATTCAGTTTATGAGGATTAGAGCTGACAGATCCTCAGGTCAACACGTCCAACATATAAAGATAAACATTAGAGCACATGCAGACAGACTTTTCACATAAAGCTAGTTGAAGTGTAGGTAATTTCCTCTGTAAATCATCTTTATATTTACCTCACAGATTGTATGTTAAGTGTCAAAACATCGATAGATACCATGTATAGAAATTCATCACTGCGCAACACGAATTACACAAACATGCTACTCTTGAATCTGACTGCTTACCTCATCGATGATGTCATCCTGCAGGGCAAGGTCAGGCTGTCCCAGGTCAATGCTCTTTCTGCTCTCCTCTCTTCCTGTTCCTGGTCCTGCCAATCAATCAGTAAAACACTCGATCAATAAGCTCATTACTCAAACACTCATCAAGACGTAAACGTTTTTTAAGAGGTTTTGAGCAGACTAGAGGTGGGCTGTGCTTTGAAAGATTCAAATGTCAATGAAAAAATAAAATATTTTCAAGTTAAACATTCCTATGTCTTTCCTTATGTTGCTGGAATAACATTGGAAGAATATTATTGGGGATTTTCTACAATTTAGCTCCACAAACTAACTCAACCTTTGAAAACCTTTCCTCTTGGTGCATTCAAGAACGCTCGGACATTTTTGATTTCATAATTAGCCAATTAGCAACATTTTTAATGCAAGAAAAACAAATTCACATGATCCTTTTGATAATATTTGTATGCTTATTAATGATCTACAGCATCTGATAATCAAATAACTTGAATGTAATGCTGTTCAGTTAAAAAAAAAACCCACAAACATTTTTTTTTTTTTTTGCAACATTATTACCAGACTGATTTTCAAAGCATACCATAATGAAACCAATGGCTACATGGAATGAAAAAAACCTGAAGAAGAGTTAACAGCATACTTTGAAAAGTGGCAGTTTGTGGCAGAATCCAGGCTGTCATTGTTGTGCAACACATATCTGTCAATGGAGCTCAACTCGTGGTTTGAGTTCAACTCTAACTTGTCAGTGATGTGTCATGTGTTATGTATGATATGTGTCTTACCAGTCTTCTTCTGTTTGTTATTGGGGAGTTTCTTGACAGAGCTGCCGTGGCTGAGGCGGCGGACTGGACTGGTCAGCCATTTTCTCAGAGTGTTTCCGGAGCGTTTGGGACCAGGAGAGCTGGACGGCAGCGAGCTGAGGGAAGGCTGCGGCTGAAGGTTCGCCACTGAATCTGTCTTCCCATCGGAGCCACTGACAGGATAGTTTTCTGAAAGAAATCAGAGAAGTTGACTTTTTAGTAAGATCCAATCATCTTTCATTAGAGGTTACTTACTCTACTTCCACAGTGTTTCAAGTTTTTATAAAACTACACTTTCATTATTCTTTCTTGTTTTAATTTCATAAGGTTCAGTCATAAGAGACAAAGTTCTTTATGGTGTTTTGTAGATAAATAGAGGAACATTTTTTTAGTTTGGCACCTTTAAACTTCATGTCATCCTACTCCACTTGTTTATCTTGTTGTCACTCAAACAGAAGTTAGTCTCTGTATACTGTTTGACATTTATAGTCATGTTAAATCAGCCGACAGGAACATTTAGTTCACACACTCCCCGATCATCAGTCACATTACTGCAATCAATCAGCTTTTCAGCCTGTCAGTAATTTCAATAAATCAAAAAAAACAGGAGGAACTTCAGTCTTAATAGTGAGGATGTAATTAGATTTAAAGCCATAAATGAAATGCAAACATCTGTAATGTCATATGTGTTGTTGTCTTTGTAAGTGACAATCACACTGTGAGATGAATCTGTCTGTTAATGAAAAACAAAATGTGTTTAGCAGCTGTTCTCATATCACACACGCCTCCTCTGATAATACTGTTAATTCACACATACACATGTTGGAGATTCATTCCTGCTTTATCTCCTTTGGTATTATGTGTGTTGGCAATTCAGTTCACTTTCAAATGGTTAAAGGTAGATAATAAAAGGACACGAAGATAGGTAACCATTAACAGACTGCTTTTTAATTTGACTGCTTAAGCAAAGTGAAAGCTTTTGATTGTGTCCAAAGATCACAAGGAATCAGGAAGTAAGCACTATCAAATGTGTCGACTGTTAAACTGAGATTGTATCACATACTTAGAATTGCAGGGTGTGATATCACATAGTTTAAATGGTTTGGACCAGTTTGGTTTCAGAGAAACAGAAAGTAATGTTGCTGTGAAACATCCAAACACTCGTCTTTGTTCTATTCCGCTACGAACTTTCTCTGTATGTGTGTGTGTGTGTGTGTGTGAGTGTGTATGACACTGTAGTCATGTGTCAGGAGCATGGTGGATCAGCTGCACTCACACACAGCTGGGAGCTAAGGGCTGTGGCTGCTGTGGGGTTGGCTGTATGTGTGTTTCAGACGGGAAATGAAAAGGTCAAGGGTCAGTGGGATCTCCTGAGGTGTTCTGTTGTACTATGAGCTTTTTTTTTGTTTACCTTCATTTCTCTCAGTATTTAAGTCCTACCTCCCTTCCTCCTACCGAACCCTGTTCTGCTTTTTATCTGAATGTCTTCTACTTGTACGCTACTGTCGAGCTGCAAATGGCAAAAAAGGATGTGATATTTAGTTATTTATCTAAAACTGTTTCCTGCAAGATCACCAATAACATCTCTTTCACTTCCTAGATCACAAGCATGACAAGCAACAGCAGGTCAAAGCTCAGCAGCACCAAAAATATACTCTACACTGCAAAAAGACCAAGACCAGGACTAAAGTCTGTTTGTAAGGTCGTGTATCACACTAGCTTCTGTGCAGCAATCATTTATTGCAAATGTAGATTTTCCATGTATGTTTCATAAATTTACTTTTTTTAAAAAAAAAATTATATTTATTTGAACTCTTTTAGCTATAGTTGAAATAAACTCTGGATTTTTTAGGCCAATACCAACATTAATAAATCACATAACATCAGCTGATTAACACAAACAAACTTTTTATAAGGATCTTTTCAATTAGGTTCTAAGAACTCTTATGACCAAGATACATACTGAGCAAGCTAATATCATCTGATTTATCGTTGGGACTCACATTATTCTTCATTTAATATATAAATGTAATTATGCATTGTAACTTAATGTAATCTAATTGTTTCCATGAAACTTGCTTCATAAAGGTTGACTGGTTATCTAAACCCAAACCGCACAACAACTGCTGCTTCAGTTAAAACCAAATAATATTATCCAAATAAGATATTTTTGTCTGACAGTGACAGTTTTCTAAAATCACTTCCTCATGAGTCTGCACTAGTGGTAGTTGTTGCTTTAGTTGTTATCAGACTGTGTCAGCGGCGTGGTCTAGATTAAACACTCTGTCCAAAAGTCAGCCGGTGCTACTGAGGTGCACTCTGTTCCTCCCACTCTTTTTCTCTCATGAGACACACACTCGACATAACAGAAATATGACGGCACAGAGAAGTGGAGCGGGATGTAGTACTATTTTATATCTACATAACCTCTGGGTTCAATACAATTCAGAACATGTGATTTACCCCTGGTGCAACAGAACAACTGTACAACCCAGTAATATGCTTACTCCAGTATATGCGCACACACCAAAGGCATTGTATAGACTATACTGCATATAATGGTGTTTATATTTTTCTATTGAATTATTTAAGTAAAAATACACACACGCCACTTTGTCTTTTCTTTTTTAGATTGCAAGTCCTATGTGCTTGAAAAGTCACTTGAACTTGACTCACTTTCAGCTCAGGAGTTAAATAATGTTGAGTGGCCCACAAATGTGAGTTGGTCCGGAGGAGGAGCAGGTGAAGTGCTACTGTCAGGGGCCCACCTAAAATTATTTATTTTTATTTTAGATCCTCTATATAGTATATGGAGATATCAGTAGTTTTGTATTGTTTTGATTGATTACAGTTGTACCCATATTTGACATATTTCAAACCAACATTCAAACACATTCAATTGACAAATGTGTTCTAGTTTCTTCACTTTGTAACAGGACTCTGGAGTCACATTGTGTAACCTCTACACAACAAACTCTGCTAGTGGAGATAAGAGTTGTAGCAGTAAGTCACATGGTTTCCACTGTGGTTTCCTCTTTATCACTTCATATGTTTGATACAGTGTGATTAAAAAGCTAAACATCCAGCTAGTGATAAGATAAAAATGAGGAAAAAAGCCTTTTGAGCGTAATATACGGTTGAGATCGAGGTAGGACTGTGTCCGAGCTGCACATTTACTCCCTGCTGTAGACTTCAATTGAACATTAATCAAGCGTGTTTGTCTGTATGACAGACCACAATCAGCTCTATTAGCTCAGTCCCCAGCTGAGTTAACATCTCCAAAATTTCTCACTCTGTCTCAGTGTCCAGTGTTTCAGTGGTTACTCCCTTAAGTGCTATTGAGCAAATTCAGTCATGTGTTCCTGAGAGTGGTAAACATGTCATAGGTGACCTGTTCTCTTGTGTGTGTGTGTGCGTGCTTTCAGCAAAACCAATGTTAGTGCTTGAGTGGCCTTGAAAGCTGACTGACCAGAATCTCATTAAGGACTGGAGCACAAACGCACACACTGACTGATAAGACGTCATTTCTTTGACCTTTCCTTTTTCCCAAGAAAGGTGATGAGTGATGCTGTAAAACCACAGCGTGCTGCTGTCAGCTGCTGAACACTAAAACCACAAATGACCATACATAGTTTACATATTTGTTGCATATTTACTGATGACCTTCTTCAAAAATTATTTTATCATCTCGCAGTCATGTATTTTTAAGCAGCATTGGTCAATTAGTCAGACAGTCAATCAGCAGACTTCATGCTCAATATGATGGAACCAAATCAAGCAATTTTCAAGTCTCTGAAAGCTGATTTTTAGATAGATTTAAAAGATGTTCTCTATTTTTATTATTGTCAACAAATCCCATGAAAGGACAAATGCCAACAGCATGTTAGTCCATCTCTGGATGCTTTCTGATCTCTGTAACTTTTCTGTGGAACTGAACACTAGTGCATTTGTTCTAAATCTTTTTAAAAAAGACGACTATTTTCAGCTGAAGATTAATAGACATTTGGTGCTCTAGTAAGTATTTATGGCAGCAGGACAGTGTATAAGGAACTGACTCAAAATAAACTACAGTGTCCATGTTCAACCATGGGCCTGTTTTTTCATGATTTTTCATTGGGAGTGGTTAACCAGCGCAGTGGAAATGCAGGCGTATATGTTTTGTTTAATTATTTGAATCCATTGAAGAATGAAATGTATTTATAACACTGTTTAGGATTGTGTATGAGGTCATTTTTCCCATTAGTGAGTGAGGGCTGACAGAGTTGCAACTTTTTTTAATACTCATTTGACTAATAATGACTCATACTGGAAAATATGCACTGTGTTGCCCTTTGAGACTGGAGACGCGCTTTACTTGTTATCCACAAACAATAAACAGCGGCCTGCTTCATCTATGGTTGATTGAAAGTTCTGTTGTTGCCTTAGAAATAAATGGCATCAACACCTCATTTCTCTTATATGTTTGTGAAGAATAAATATGGTTGACGAATAAAACTGTTAGAATTCACACATTAAAATGTCATTTCTGGGAAGTTAATTAGACTTTAATTTCAGCACCATGCTCTATTCAAACAGCAGAGCACAATCGTGGTTTTGATGCCTCTCCCAGTGTGGGGGTAGTAGAGATGTGACAATTATATTTTATCATCAGGCAAACCAAACAATCCGCTCATGATTATATCCAGAAAAGACATTCCACACTTGTGATCTGCGGTACGGTGAAGGAATGAAGAGTGCCAGGAAGGAGGGTGCTATCACACTGGAGAAAAAAAAAGGTGACAAACATTCAGACATGCCAGTCTTTGAGACAGGAAGTCTTGAGGCGTAGTAGATGCTGCATCAGGATAAAATGCCAGATGATCATCTTGATCTCATTTTTGTTTCCTAATCAAAACCACAGGTCTAACAGATCATGTCATTATTAGAATATCATGTTGTTTGATCCTTCACAGCAGTAAGTAACATCTGTAAAGGGTGGCTTTGAATTTAAATCTTCAAACAAGACTCTCTCATTTGTATTTCATCTTCTATCTTCCTGGTAGCAACATGCCCACAGCAACGCAAGCCTCCTTAAACAAAACATTTGAAACAGAAATCAGTCTTCATTAACTGAGGTCCCAAACTGGACTTGTAATGTTAATTAAGTAATGTTAATGACTTTCATTTAATTATTAAGTATTAAGGGGGGAGTATTGCAGCATTACTTCTCTGTATAACAGTAAAGAGCGAGTCTACTCCAGAGCACAGCAGTGTCACAAAGACGGCCAAAGTCAGGTGAGACCAAACAAGGAAGCTTTTGTTCTGTAGCCAACAGAAAGACAGACTGTCTACTGTTAAAATCCCCATCACTCACTATCTTTAAATTACACACACACCCACACACACACACAAACACACACACATACATATTGGACACTGCATTGACTTCCATTCATTGTGGACAGCCTAACCCTCAGAATAGAGGACCCCCGGAATGACATTTTGCCTCATTAGGACTGGACTTTGTTCCCCATGAGGACTAGTGGTCCGAATAAGGTTGGTGCTTATACTGGAAAAGGTCCCCAAGAGGTGACAAAAACACACACACACACACACACACACACACACACACACCTGACATCCAGTCTGTAGATACTAAGAAAACAGTCTTAATGTAACATAACAGGGTTTTTGTCTTGCTCCCTTTCTCTCTCTCACACACACTTACTCACAGTCGGTTTCATTATGTAATTACACTACACACACACACACACACACACACACACACACACACACACACACACACACACACACACACACACACACACACACACACACACACACACACATTTTGTCCATGAATGGCTCTATTGACAAGAGAGGACTGAAACTCAGATCCACAAAGCTCGACACACACACACGCACACACACACACACACACACTGATCATCTCTTCTCTTTGAATACCTGACTTCCTGTTCTGTCTTGTTTGGCAGAAAGTTTTTGGGATAGCTGGTGTGTATCTGCCCTGACCACTGAGCCAGGCAGGTAAACGAACCTCCAGCTGGTCAGACAGTGTCAACAGCTTGTTGCCTACACACAGTACTTTCCTCTCAAGCAGGACATCAATATTCATCCCAAAATATAACCCCCAAAAAACAGCACTAGTTTTAAGTTTTTACTGCTTCTCCCCACGAAATACACTGAAAAACTGCAAAATGTTCACCAGAGTTTACAGAAAATAAGGTCTCTCTTGTAGAGTAAGAACAGCCTGTAATGGAAAGTAAAGAGAACATTTTGAAAAAAATCAAATTGGTTCAAGTCACCCCCATAATGAATATAATGAATAATAATGTATTTGCATACATATAATTTTATGATTCCATTTCCACCCTGTTTTTTGTTTTGTTGATGTTTTATATCTGATTTATACTGTATATACAAAACCAGTCAAAAGTTTGGACACACCTTCTCATTCAAGAGTTTTTCTTTATTTTTACTATTTTCTACATTTTAGAACAATTCTGAAGACATCAAAACTATGAAATAACATATATGGAAATATGTAGTAAACAAAAAAAGTGTTAAAACAAACCAAAATATGTTTCATATTATACTTTCAAAGCTCAGCACACTATCGGCATTCTCTCAACCAGCTTCATGAGGTCGTTACATGGAATGCTTTTCAATTAATAGGTGTGTCTTGTCAAAAGTTAATTGGTGGGATTTCTTGCCTTCTTAATGTGTTTGAGACCATCAGTTGGGTTGTGCCGAGGTAGTGTTGGTAAACAGCAAATAGCTCTATTCGACTATTGTAGTAATGATAAAATAATAATACATTTAATTCATATTGCACTTCTCATTCATAGTGAAACTCAAAGTGCTACAGTATTAATAACATAGAACACACAACATTAAGAAAATAATAATAGCAAGAGTTAAGATGAAAATGCCTTCCTGTATAGAAAGGTTTTTAGGCCTTTTTTTAAAAGTGTCTAGGGGTCTGTGCTGTCCTCAGATGGTTAGGAAGGCTGTTCCACAAGCATGGTGCAGAGCAGAAGACTCAATCCCCCATAGTGCGGAGCTAAATACTGGGGGCCCGGAGGAGTAAGCTACTGGCAGATCTGAGGTTGTGGGTGGAGGTTTGAGGTATGATCAGTTCCTGTAGGTGGGGGGGCACATGTCCGTTGATGGATTTGTATGTAAGTAGCAGGACTTTCTAGGCAATGCTGAAGGAGACAGGGACCCAGTGCAATTAAAACAGAATTGATGTTAGGCCTATATATTTGTGTTTTCACACTCTCATCAGGATCCTGGCAGTGCTGCTCTGAATATACTGGAGCTTCCGGATGCTCCTGCCAGGGATCCCTGTGAAGAATTCTTTGCAGTAGTCCGCTCTTGAGGAGATAAAGACATGGACAAGTTTTTCTGCATCTGACAAGATTAGAGAGAGGTGGAGATATTTCTGATATGGTAGAAAGAGGTTTTGCATAGATGTCTTATATGGTCATCAAAAGTCAGCTGAGGGTCTAACCTAACACCCAGATTAGTGACTAAGGAGGAAAGGCCTGGCCATCAAAGGTGAGAAGAGATGGGGGATGACCCGATGTGGTATGGAGTGCTAACAAGAGAGGAGAGCTGTTGCTGCTGTTTAACTGGATGAAATTTGTGCTCATCCAGTCCTTTTTCTACTTAAGACGAGTGCTGAGGCGTGAAATGGCTGCAGAAGGGCTTGAGGCAGTTTTGATGTACAGCTGGGTATCATAGCAATGAAAAGACATCCCATGTCTTATGATGACACATCCAAGGGGGGCCAAGAGCCGATCCTTGCGGAACACCACAGGTGACAGGGAGTGATCTAGACATGCATACTCCCAGTGAGACATAATCAGTCCCACAGGAAAGGTAGGACTATAGAGTAAGTGTGATCCACAGTGTCAAACGCAGCACTCAGGTCAACACCAGGCAGAGAAGGGGACATCAGCAGGTCATTCACAACCCTGAGCAGCGCCATTTCAGAATTGTGTGATGAAAGAAAACCTGACTGAAAATGTTCAAATAGGTGGTTGTGTTTAAGGTGGTCCTGAAGCAACCACCTTCTCCAACACCTTGGACAGGAAAAGGAGGTTGGCAATAGGTCTGTAGCCGGCAGGAACTTCTGGGTCCAGGGTGGGTTTCTTACGGAGGGGGCGGATGATGGTGACCTTGAGGGCAGATGGAACACTACCAGTTTGGAGGGAGAGGTTCACAGTTTGGGTGATCAGGAGGCTGAGAATGGGAATGTATGATTTGAGCAGAGCTGTGGGAATGGGTTCCAGGGTTCCATGGGTTCCTTCCACAAGTACAGGGTTTCATCTCCCTGAGGATTTCCTCAAAGTGGCTCTGCCTGATGCCAGTAAATGGAGTAGAGATGGCAAGCACCCAGAAAGAGGGTCAATGTCAGAGGGAGTCAGAGAAGAAGAATTGGACATCAGAGACTGGATATTGTTGACCTCGGCTCTGAAAACATCAGTTAAGCTATGGATAGGTTGTGCTGTCAGGAGATGATTTATGGTGGCAAAAAGATGCTTAAGGTTGCCAGGATTGTTATTAATTAGGTTGGAGTAGATGTTCTTTGATGTTCATGGAAGGTCTGTTTATGGACAGCGATCCATACTATGGCAAGAACCACTCAACTAAGTAAAGAGAAACAATAGCACATCAATACTGTAAGACATGAATGTCTATCAATCTGGAAAATTTCAAGAACTCTGAAAGTTTCAAGTGCACTTGCAAAAACCATCAAACGCTATGATGACACTGGCTCTCAAGAGGACTGCCACAGGAAAGGAAGACCAATAGTTATCTCTGTTGCAGAGGATAAGTTCATTAGAGTTACCAGCCCCAGAAATCACCAATTAACTGCACCTCAGATAAGAGACCACATCAATGCTTCCCAGAGTTCAAGTAGCAGACACATCTCAACATCAGCTATTCAGAGGAAACTATATGGATCAGGCCTTCATGGGCTCTGTAAGGGCTATTTGACCAAGAAGCAAAGTGATGGAGTGCTGCATCAGATGACCTGGCCTCCACAATCACCTGACTTAAACCCAATTGAGATGGTTTGTGGTGAGATGGACCACAGAGTGAAGGAAAAGCAGCCAATAAGTGCCAATAAGTGCTGTTACACTATGTATATTTCCAGGCAAGTTTCCAAAACAGTCCAATGAGGAAGCTAACAGTAACTATCCCAGTTCACTGGATGGATTGGATAGCAAAATCAGTGGAATTTCCCTTTAATGCAAAAGCCGGAAAGCCACATGCGACATGAACAAAATGCAGTACAAAGATGATGCAAGGAGGCAGAGGATGAAAGAAGTAGTATAGTATTTGTAAGTACAATATATAAAGAGTATTAGCAGTAGTTAGTAGTGATCTTTTCCACTGCCTGCCTACTCTCTGCCCATCATGCTTTTTTGTCAATGACAGGAAGAGACAGTAATCTGGGAAGATGACATTCCTCACATACCTCTCTCTCTTTCTCTCTTTCTCTCTCTCTCTCTCACTCTCTCTCACATATATTTGACAACACACATAACCACAAAATAATTACACAAACAATATTACAGACTAATCATCATAGTAGCATGCTAATGATAGGACAGTGCATCACATGTCTATCCACTGCTTAAATATGTTAACACCTTTCAATGGAGTGAAATGAATGTGTTGGTTTCAACTGCAAATGAAGTGGTTTTGATATGCAATGCAATGAAGAAATAAACATGTCTAACCATTTACCTAAAGAAAACACTGGAATTGTCTCAGTATACTAATATAAGTTAATGGTAATAGAATACGATGACTGAAGATTGGATATGAATAATTTTCTGAAACCCTTTGCTCCCCAAGAACCGCTGAACTTCACTCTTCTTTGCTAATAAATTATGTCTTTACAGTGAAGTTCATAGGTTTGCAAAAGTGCCTTAATATGAAACAATGGAGACACATGCTGTTACGGTTTTTAAGATTTGAGATGATACTAAAGTACTGGACCTGAAGGCAGAGGGACCATAACAACACACACAAACACACTTCGGCTCCCGATCAAAGGAAGCCATGTATACAGATAAATGGAGCTTTAATTGACTCTTCAGACAATAACAGGATTACTAGAGCACACAATAATAAGTAGATTTTTCTCAAGGGGCTGTTAAACCAGTAATGGTGATTTCAGTAGCTTTCTTCTGTCTTGATGAAATGTGTTTGTTCTTATAATGTTTCTCTTCTTCCTCTCACACACCACTTGTCTGCTCTCTGTCACAGGTTTGATTCAGTCACAACTGAGTCACAACCACTCCTAGCAAACGTTTTATTAACATTAACAGCAGAATTATTGTTAGTGGAGGTCCACCCTTTCTTCAACGGCAAATGAACATGTCATAACCAGCAACATGCATCAGCAAACAGACAATGGGCTACTTTTGAAATACTGAACACTTGGGACGATTTGTCACATTTTGCAGAAATGCTCCACCTTCAAAATATTTTCACTGGTCACAGTCAATAGCATAATGTATTTCCAAACTCAACCGGAGCCAGAGTTTGCATCTTAAGGTAGCATTTAGGGAAAAACCCTAAAAATTACTAAAAAAAAAATGATGATAGAGCTTGTTATGCAGGGCTTATGTTCTGTTTAAACACCACATTGTTTGCCAGTTCATATCCACTACATTTTCACCAACTAGAGAACCAGCATGATAATCTGCCTTAAAAGTTAAACTCATGATTATCCTCCATTGTGTCCAGGCTGCAAGCTGTGGCTCTTCACCAAACATCCACACAGATATACTTTGTTTACATTTAAGCTCAAAATGATGGCTTCTTCTTTTAACAGAGATATTGGTCACATATTTTAAATATTTACTGTCAACAATATTTGTAGATCACACCATTATATATTAACGATGTTTTCACAAACACAGACTTGTTCCATGTAAATCAATCAATATGGACACAAGCTCATTCATGGAACATGTCATCCACAGCAACAAAGTCAACCCTGTTCATTCACTTAATTCCAGAGTTCTCTCTATTTCAGCTTAGTTAGAAGAGAAAATGTCTTTAGGAGAAAAAGTCCATTTAGGAGAAATCCTTGTGATAAGAGGAAGATACTTTGTGACTGAAGGCCAAAAAACACTCCACTTCATGGAAACTGGGAGACATTACCAGAAATATTCTTGGAAACACTTCACACCGGGAACTGAAAGATGTTAGAGATATAAGATTACTGTGACAACACTAGTGTCAGAAATAAAACTTTTTACACATGTAGAAATCAAGATTACTTACACTTTTCTGAAGGGAAACGGAAGTGAAACTGAGTAAGGAAAGCCAGAAAAGCTGATTATCTTTCTTCCACATCACATAGTGTATATCAGGACAATTATTCTCCTTGAGTTTGCTGGCTCACTGTATATAAGGAAGAAGTGGAATTTAAAGCAGGGCTTGGGTTGTCACTATTCAGAGTCATCAACTCCATCTTTACTTTGTTGTTCTATGGACACCACACTTGTTTTGAAACTTTTGTGAATAAATAATAGTAATAATAAATAGCAGGTACTTTCCTTTCTATGAAGCTGTATACGACAGAAAAAGACTATTACTATTTAAAAACATATTTTCAGAAAATTTAAACCTTAGTTCAAGATTCAAAATTCAAGATTTAATTTATTGTCATTTTCTTGTGTATTTGCATACACAGACAAAAAAAACAGTCCAGTTGTTAGGGTGATCAAAACAGTTACTAATACTGCCGCCACTCATAGTGACCAGACATTCCGATTAAATGAGAACTATTCGTTTAAAACTGAGCTGCAGGATCAGGCAAGACTAAACACAGTGAATCACCACTGATTAAAGAGTGGAGTGAAGACTTAGCTTATTGCTGTCTCTGTCCATTATCTCTGCTGGTACACTCAGTGTGTGTGTGTGTGTGTCTCAAGGTCAGAGTAGTTTCCTGCCCATCTTCAGGTTTAATGGATACTTAAACACCCCCAACAGTCAAATACTCTGTGTGTGTGAGTGAGCACGGAAGTGACTCTGTGTTTGTTTGTCAGGAAAAACAACAACAACAACAACCACAAATGATCTCCCCCTTCCTCATATCAAAAGGGACTCAATGCAGTCTCAAGTCTAAAGAGTTCTGGACCAGAAAAAAAGAAGATTGTAATTGTACAGTTCACATACATGCTGATGCATGCAGCAAGACACACAGCATAAAAACCAGTCCAACCAGCTGAACCACAGTGTTGAAATATGATGTAAAAGTAGTGCGACATTTCTTCTACATGTTTCAAAGTCAAAGTGAAACAGACGTTAAAGCATCTTTAGGTCTGTAATGTGACATATTTCCTGGTGAAACAGGGTTTTGCTACTAGAGGGATTTAAATCAAATCCTTGAAATTTGATTGGATCAAGTTGGGGTAGGTTATTGAATACAACACGATACAGAGCAGTTGAAGCTGGAAGCTGTAGTGAGTTATGGAGCAGAAGAGGACTGTTGTCAAACATTGTTAGATTAGAGGGAGGATGAGGGAGAAATTAATAAATTGGAGCACAACTATGCTATTTTGGAAATTCAAAACTGAGATCCAAACATACCTCCACCTACTGCTCTACTAGCTACTGACACAAACAGACTCAAGAGGACAAGCTCAAGAAGAGTCATCAAAAATATTTTTGTGTTTTACAGAGGGTACAAGGATTTTACTATAAAATACTCAAAAATAATTATGTTGATCTGTATTTGACATCACTGAATAATTGAAACAGGGACACACAATTAGAACTTGCATTGAAAATGTATTTTTTACTTCACTGTCTTTCAAAAAATAAGCTATGAGAAACTTGAAGTAGGGGCAAATTTCCCCCTTATGCATAAAGAGATTCAATCGATAGATATCAGTAACCTGCTTTCTCAAACTCTCTGACTGTTCCCTGACTGTCATCTTATTAAACATTACCAAAACTTGTAAAATGTAGATTATATGATAATGATACTGTGTTCAAGCCTCCACAGGCCTTCAGTTTAAGTCATGCATCATTGTGTGGGTGTGTTGTTTCACACGGTGCTAAATGCCAGGCGAGCAGTTTGGAATCATGAAAACACTCACCAAAGTCCATCACATGTGACCCCGATGACCTCTGAATGTGAGTTATCAGATCTAACCGTCTCCTGAGAGTCCTTTAGATGTGTCAACACCTGGACTCTGAGCTGTCTGCCTGGAACTGAATTACCTTGGATACATTTTAGCAACAAGTTCGAACATTACCAGTCATAATTGTTCAGATACATCATTGAAACCAGTGTGACAAGTTTAGCTACATGTCAATCTATACTCCAGTTTGTACAGTCACTCTAACATGAAGCGCAGTGGCTCTGAATGGGGACAAAGTTCTCTGTCTATCCACATACAGAGCAAAGTTAACCTTTACCTACCAGAACTGCAAGCTTGCCTACACATATACACCACACATGTGCTCTTAAAGGTGCAGGGAGACCTGTGCTCTTCAGCCTAAAGGTGGTTTTCAGTTAACAGCCAACCAAAAATACTATAACAGTCAGTGCTGTGTAGACCAGAGCGTACCAGAGTGCTGGTCAACACAGTCAAATGACTGGTTGGCAGTGTGTTCATTGGGTGGCTTGAACTGAAAGATGAGTAATGTGAGCTCTCTTTACTGAATTGTACTGCATTGTAATTTTTTACAAATATGATTAAGATGTATTTTGATTTAAGGCCATTTTTATTCAATCTCTTATCTAAAAATGAATTAAAAACAAGGAGAGTGAATTAATCTGCCAAGTCTTTTAATATGTTATCATAATAAATATATATTTAAAAGTTATACCTTTTCTACAACCTGCATCACAATACACATGGGAGAAGAGAATTATGGATTACATGTGTACAATTTTTCTATTCAAAGAAGTGCAGTGGCATTGTATGATGAATGAGAAAAGATGCAAAACTGTTCAAAAATAACTGATTCTGACCACTTCTGATGCTTTTCAGCTTGGTGCTACTGAAAATCATCTGAATCTGTGCCAGAGACTAAACACTAGTTCTTTGGCCAAACCAAAGTTCAATGTCTTCCCTCGGTTTTCCCAAGAATTGAAGTAAACTGGGATAAAAGACTCCAGCAGAAGCAGGACAATCCATTACAAGATGTGCATGTAAGGATTTTTATGGACTCTGCAGAGGCAACATAAACTATTGATTGTGGTTGCATGCCTGAATCAAACTCCCTTACACACCTGGCACATCTTACATTACTTACAGAACTTAACTCCCGCTGTTCCTCCATGATAGAAAGGCATCTGGCTGACGGGGACTACTGATAAAAATGTCTGTAAAACATCTTTATTAAAAGCTGTATTTGATTGTTAAAGCAGTACCAGTTTGTATGTTAGTCATTTAACTGACTTGAGCCTCTGACATAATGTTTTTAAAAGTCAGGTTTGTACCATACCCACACCCTGGTCTCTGGTGTCAAAGTCAGATAGAAGGAAGTTACTCACTTGTCAGGAAAATATAAATACAGGTTGTATTAAGTTAGGACAATGCTGTGATTTTATGGTGAGAATAATCTCTTAAAAGGCACCTGTCAGTTATTTGCTCTTATCAAGTATGGACATGCCCATTAAAACAAACAAATCATAGACTTGTACTCAAACTAACCTGACAGCCCCAGTCCAAAAAAACAGAGAATTTCTACCAGGTTTCTCACAGCCTCAACTTTAAATCCTTATTAGTTTTCACGCAGCACCGACTTTACTTTAAAGATCCCCTCCAGACATGTTTTAAGATGTATATGAAATACTCTAATTTGAATAATAATTTGTGTCTGATATGGTTTTTCCATAAAATAATTAAAGTATCTTGTTAAAATCCTTAAAATTAAATCTGCTCCTCCTTATCACTTCATAAGTTTAACTGCTGGACACAAGATGTCTCCGACTTCACTGTAAAGTCCATTCTCAGTGTGCACTGGAGGCTTCAAGTTTCCACATCACACTTGTCTAAGTTGAATATCGGTCCAGGATTGACTCCAAACTAGTTGTGATGTCACAAATCATGCTTATATGCCCGCCCCTTATAATCAGAGAGAAACTTTCCACTTTCAGCAGATGAATGTGAAAACAAACTCTGCACAGTGAAGCTCAACTGTTCCAACTGTAGGAACAAGAAGAAAAACATATTTTTGAGCGGAGGAGGACTTTAAGTTTCTGCTCTGCATCACTGAAAAAAGGCTCTGTAGTTATTGTCAGGTCAGAAATTACCTGAATAGATTTTTTAAATTTATTACAGACTCAACTTGTAACCACAACAAGACATATAAACAGACTGGTTGCACCTGACCTGAAACCAAACCAAGGTACACTGAAAGTCTGGACCTGGTACAACTCTGATCCTCTGTTTGCCTAAAGAACTATGCTTGGTTTTATATTGTTGCGTCACTTTTTACAGTTTGCAGTCATGTCACCTGGTTCCTGAATGTAACCTGGTGACAAGTTCAGGCAGAGAAACTGTCATGAACCAGCAGACGGCTCTGAATGAAACTCAACAGAAACCACAGCATCTGTCTGTGTGTAGGGACAGACAGTGATAAAATGCGGAAAATGATTACAATAATGACTTCAGTAGAACCGGCGTAAATCATTTGATGCTGGCCAAAGCATAACCTGCCACACATGCACGCACACACACACACACACACACACACACACACATACATAGATAGAAATACACACACACGCCCTTTTGCAACAGCTGACTGAAATGCAGGAAAACAGATTGCTCAATCCAACGTCTGAAAGAGAGAAACTCTCCTCTGTGTGTCTTACTCTCTGTCTACCTCTGTGTGTGTGTGTGACACAGAACTTCCTGTTTCTAAATTAATTTTCAATTTCAAATCAGTTTCCACTGGCGTTTTAACAAATAATGAAAAAAAAAAAAAAAAATCAAGAATTTCTCTGTCTGTCTTTGGTTCATCTGGCTCACACACACACATACACACACACACACACACACGCAAGTAAACACACACGCCTCGCTCAGCCGAGTTGTGTGGTGCTATAAGGTACCTCTTCTCTTCTTCATTTCTCAGCAGCACACGCACACAATATAAAGTTCCCAACTTATAAAACATGCAACACATACACACACACACACACACACACACGCTGCACACACATACCAACACACATGAATGAAACACCTGCTTTCACACTGAGCGTCACACACACACACACACACACACACACATACTCTCTGTGAGTTTCTATGTCTCTCGTCCCACCTGTGCCGTGGTAGCAGCAGCAGCAGCAGCGGGCAAGGATCCATCCACAGCAATGCCGGCCTCGCTTCATCCTTGCTCACGCACACGCATCCTACACTCACTCGCTCACACACACACACACGCTCACACAGACACACCTGTCTGTCTGACTGGATCACTAACTGGCTGATGAACTTGTTGACCAGACTGGCTGAGAGAATGTGTACACCAAGAGCTTTAAGTCCACACTGCTGAGATTCAGCAACTACAAAGAGAGAGAGAGACAGAGAGAGAGAGAGAGAGAGAGAGAGAGAGAGGTAGGAGGAGGAGATGGAGGAGGAGCTTACACACACACACACACACACCCACTCACATACTCTCAGACACAGCAGTTGAGTTTCTCTCCCTCCCCTCACGAACACACCTCAGTTTTCTGGAACTAAAGTCAATGTTAATTATTGTGGAGGGCTACTTTCCCATTGTGGAGAGCAGGGACTCAGATTCCAACACTGTGTGTGGTTTTGTGTGTGAGTGTTTGTGTGTGGGAATGTGTGTCTTAAGCCCTTTTAAGAAATCCATTTTGTAGCATCGCTGGCTTCATCTATCCATTGGATGGTAATGGCTCTTTGGCATTCAAACACAGGTCCCTGTAATGTAAATGTGCTGTAATGGATCTATTCAAACATGGCGGGACCATTATTGACAACATTTATGGCTAAACAATGACACTTCTGGAGAACAGCAGTGACTTGAACAATAATACGGCATCAACAGATTTTGAATTTATTTTGCAGCTGAATTTGGTTTTTAAAACCTTTTATTAACGCAGGGAAGTTTTGTTGAGAGCGATGCTGTTTTTCAGGAACAGTAAATAGTAAATAGAATAGAGCCTTGTGGTAGTTTGTTCTGAATGAATTGCACTTATTTAATGTTTTTCTATCATTTTAAAAAGTTGAATTAGTTGCCATAAAAGATGCTGGCCTCGCCATTGGAGCAACTTATGCTCAGTCTCCTGCTCACAGACACTCAAACATGTTGACAGGAGGATTGAACCACCGACCCTGCAATTAATGAATAACCCGCTTCACCTTCTATACCACCACAGAATGCCCTGCTCCTCAGCTTTATGTTATTGTGACAGCATTCAATCCAGAAGCGTCTTTATAAGCATCTAGTATTAAGCTTCTCCTGAGAACGCTCACTGTATATTTTTAAAGCATGATGCTCGTCAGAAAATTGTTTGGAGAAGCTCATCTCTGCTTGAGCAAAAAAATGTCATCTATGGATATGTTACTCCCATCCCACTCTTATTCAAGTGCACTGTTTATTTCTTCATCTCGTGTTTATATCATATCATGCTAGACTTGGACCTGGTTGGCTCGCCTCATTAAGAAATGACATTGGCTCAATCAGGTCAGTGCTCAGCATTAAAGGAGCAATGGCCTGTGTGTGTGTGTGTGTGTGTGTGTGTGTGTGTACCTTGATGAGCACTGCAGCAGCAGGTAAGACAACCCACATACACACATTTAGCCTAGATAAAGTGTTTTCAGGTGTTGTTTCCCTGCAGTGTCCCATTTTATACACTGTGTACTTCTACTGATGTTCAACAGACTACTTTCCTACTACAGCTATGACTACACACTACACTGCCAGCCAATAATTCCATATCTCATCTCATAACAAAAGGATAAAGAGCCAAGACTTGGATAAGGTAAAACAGAAACAAAAAAGGCAAGACTACTAACTCTTACTGTAACTATTAGGATAACAATTACCGTTTTGATTTGACAGCAAACTCGGTTAACTAAAGATTTGCTGAGATTGAATTACAGCTAAAAATCAGAGCTCTTAGTTCCATCTGTCTTCGTGACTTCAAAACTTCCACTGTGACTGATTTTCAGTACAGTTAAGTTTAGAGCTTCAGTGTCTTCACAGTCTTTCAGAGAGGACAAGGAGACCTACTTTATAGAGCAGTCACAAGACACAACGTGCACGCACATGCACGCGTGCAGGAGACGGAGCAGACAAGAGGGAGGAGGCTGAAGCTTTAAAGAACTCAGAAGAAGTTAGATAGCCTGTGCAGTTAATTAGCAATGACTGTTTAGGGTTAATTAACAGTTTGACTCATTCATTAACAAACAGAAGACAGTTAATTAAATACCCATCAGCCTCCAGTCACTTTATTGTTGAAGAAGCAGTCTCTGGTTCTGCCTGGATCTGGATTAACAATTAACAATAAATCAAATATTAAGTTTTTAAGCCACAACTAACATATACTGTATGCTTTTGAGGGAGTCTGCATGGGAGCAAAGTGAAACTGAGGCTGACAACGGTCTTTTTCAAGAGTCTTTTTGTTTAGCAAGGTGTTTACTTGTCTATTTGCTAGACATAATGACATTAGATGGTGTGTGTGTGTGATGTGTTTACTCAATGAGAAAAAGCTCTGCATGTTGTGCCGCTGATGAGCCACTGAATGTGGGTGCACAGTGAAATATTGGGATAATACAAAAATAGTTCAAGAGTTTTAAACGTTGAAATGTGTTCTTTTCTCTTATACAGCGAAGGGGCATAAGGTAACTAAATGAAGTACACCTGCTTCAGTTCACTTACTTTTGATTTCTATGACATCATAGATACATTTAAAAACTAACTATGAATAAGTCATGACACAAGCTGGCCAATTTAAAATGACTGGACCAAATGTCTTAGTCTCACTCAGTGGTGGCCATAGACAGTCTGAGGAGTCTGCCAGCTTAATGACTGTTGTTAACCCCCAGGGACCCTCAGCTTAATACATTACAAAAAGATAGTCCTTCCTTCATTTCTTATCATGAGTGAACTATGTTTATTGACCATTTGCTCATTGAAAAGTTCATAACTTTTAATCAACTTATAAACAAATAGCTCATTCAGTATCAACTGACTTTTAATAGAGTGTCAGTAAGGTTATGTGCTGTAATATAGGAAGTAAGAAAGTAAAGCTTTTTATAGCACTTTTTAAAACACACAGTTACAAACTGCTTCACACACACACACGAAAAAGATAAACGAATAAATAAATAGAGCAAAATGAATTACAATAGAAAACACAGCGCAATGAGAAACAGAGCAAACTAGAACGAACAAAAACATACGACACAGCACAACACAGCACAAACAGAAACAGACCAAACTAAGACAAACAAAAACATACGGCAGGAATGGCGATCTATAAAAAGGCTCGCCTATAAAGATGGGTTTTAGAAGCTGCTTAAAACAGTCCAAAGATTCAGCAAATCTGACCGATTGGGGAAGATGATTCCGGAGGGCTAAAATTGCAAAGGCAATGGTCATCGTTTGTGTTGCAGTTGGAGCAGGGGATGGATAAAAGGTCATGTTTTGAGGAACAGTGGTTGAGAAGTGGAATGAGGAACGAGGAGAGCGGAGATGTAGCTGGGGGCAAGGTCATGCCAGGCCATACAGTATGTGTTATCAACAGGTTCTGGTAGTTTGTTAGAGGGAATTACAATCATCTAGATGGGAGAAAATGAAATATTGGGCAAATAATAAAGTAGTTTGATGTGTAACTGTTCCCAACACTGATATTAATGGTTTTATTGTCTATTTCTGCCTGTTACTGTAAATCACACTGAATTGATAAGTTGGACAAGTCGCACAACATGAAGCTGAACCCACCATCACTGCGCACATCAGGATCTCCTCAATATGCCCTAAATATCTTAAATGTGTGTGCATGTGTGCTTATTTCCATGTGGAGCGGCTGCAGTTGTCTGATTTGCGTTTCTCGACAGAAACACAAAACATTCTTTTCATCTGCGAGAGCAGGAAACAGACCATGGCTGCGGCAGGCAAATCAGCTGATCTGACACTCTGCATGCGTGTGTGTGTGTGGGCATGTGTGTGTGTGTGTGTGTCTTTGAAAGACTACAGTGAAGAGGAATCTCACGGACACACAGGAACCTCCTTCCTGCCTGTTGTTTATAACCTCAACAAGACCAAAACAGTAACCTTGGTTGCAGGCCACTTATATGTTTCCAGTCAAGTCAGTTTCATTTATATAGCCAAATATCACAAGTTTTACAATCTGTACACCATACAACAGCACAGCTACGGGTGTAAACACACTAAGGAGGGAACACAAACTATGGATGATTGTGGGTGTGTGTGAGTAGGTGAGAGGAAGTTTGTGGCTCGCATATTCAAAGTTTGGTATGTCAGAGAGTAGAGATAAGATGGGAGGGAGTGACACGTGTATTTGTGTATGTGCTTGTGTATGTGTGTGGGTGTGTACCAGGTGTTCCTCATGTCGTAGGGACTTAAATCTGTTTCCGCATTCTTTTCCTACCATATAAATCATTCATATTTGGGTTAAGGCTTGTATTGCTATCTTTGTGAGGACCAGCTTATTGAATTTCTCTTTTTACGGTTTCCATCTGCTACATTACAACCACGACTGGATGTGAGGAAAATGAATCTAATAGCTTTCACTGTTCTTCTAGGCTGTAAAACCTCCATAGGTGAAATCAGCTGATCCTTATGCATCTTCATAATGACAGACTGCAGCACAGCGTTTCCGACATTTAAGTCTTACATCAGCAGCTGTGTGGCAAGCGTTGATAACAGTTAGAGATCAAATGTAACCTGGGATAAGTGTAGAGGAAAGGTGTTTAAGCAGCTCCACAGCACCCTCTGTCAGACAGGAGATGAGCACTCCGATCTGTCTGTGTGTGTGTGTGTGTGTGTGAGTGAGAGAGAGAGAGAGAGAAAGAGAGAGAGAGTGAGCTCTGTTTGACCTCAGTGTCCAGGGAAGAAGTGAAGCAGTAACCGCAGCAACCATCCGTCATTTCATCCGTGTCTCTCATGTGCTAGCTCTGTGTACAGTGGTAGCCACGGTAACCATGAAGACTGACACTGTGTCTTCATGGAAGTTATTGACTTATTCTGACCAGCTGGCATTTTATGCAAAAAATGTTAAATGGGAACATTTTTGGCTTCAATCATACTCAGATTCTGTTAATAGTCCACAAAAATGCCATAGTCACATTGTAAACAGGCACATACCAATAAACTGAACAGTTACAAGTGACTCCTCAGTTTTTAAAGACTTTAGAACCAGCAAAACCACTTTACCTATAGCTGTAGTAAAATGTTCCTGATGGCGTAATAGAGAAAACAGCTGCAGTCCGACACTTTCCATTAAATCCATCTGTTAAATAATCATTTAACAACATTTATTTCCTGGAGCTCTGTACAGTCTGGCTGAGGGAGGCTTGGTAGAGAGAGCGGGACAGTTCTTATCCAGGTTGTAGGGTCCACAGCTCACCAATAGGGGTCAATACAGATCAGGCATTATTTCATCTGAGTGGTTAAATTTCAAGCTTGTATTTTCAAATCTCAGGCCTTGTGTCAGCCAAACTTTAGGAAACACAACGGCTGGACTTGGTCCTGACTGGCTTTCCTTGCAACATAGTGACTGAAAAGCCTTCACACTTTGAATTAGATCAGCTGTGGGCATCACTTATGACACGGGGTTTCAAATTCATGCAAAAAATGTCTAGTTCACACAAATCTATATTTTACCTATAAATTGTGTGTGGTTTAAATTTGGCAAAATTTATACTGGTTACAGGAACTTCACTTGTTAAACAAGTGTGTTCATATCTTTCACAGCAGAGTTGATTTTGTTTCTGCTGAGGGAACAAAGTGGAGCAAATGTCAGGGTTAGTTGAAGTGTCACTGCTGGACTTCTGTTAAGTGATGACTTGGTCACACTCAATAACTTAACTACATTTATCTACAATGCACCATGAAGAACATGCTGATCCTTGGCCAGAATAGGAAGAAACAAATTAGATTAAGTATTTAAGTATAATGTCCTCTTTTTTCTATTTAACTTATATTTTCCACATTGAACTATTCTTATTTTTATGGATTTCTGTAGAGAACTTCTTAAACTCAGCTTTTTCAATAGAGCAATAAAAATGTATCATTATTATTACAAACCAAGTCACGACTTCTGATCTTTAAACCTCAGACTAAGGAGCATCTAGACTTTAGGTTTGTTCTTCTTACCTTTACCCGAGCTGAAGAAGCAGTCCATCTCCACACTGGAGCGCGAGTGGGACACACACAGCGTGGAGCTGGGAACCAGCCCCTCCTGGGGCGGGCTGCGGTCCGTCGTTCGGACCAGACACCAACCGGGCCGCTCGCTCGGCCTCTCCAACAACTCCACTGTCTGGCCTGAAGAGACGAGCAGACAGCTGGTTTTAGTGGGAGATGAACGGAGCATAATGAACTAGGTCCAAGATGAGTGAGATGGTTTAGGTTTAACTCAAATTGCTTGAGCTGCAAAACTGCACCAAACTATTCCAGCTGTTAAACTGAATCCATCTGAACATTATTCCAGTCTAACAACGAAGAATCACAGTGTTTCACAGTGTGTTAGGTTATTAACAACAGTCTTAGTAACATGTTTTAAGAGCGTTTTGCCATCTAGGATAATATTTTGAAGGGTTACTATTTTCAAATTACATATATATTATATATACATACATACATACACTCACACACATATTTGAGTTTTCTCTAACTTTTTCTCATTTCAACTCAAATGTCTGTTCAACCTCAACTTAACCTACAGCAAAACCACTAAACCTACTACACCTAGTGATTAAATCTCAGATAAATGATGTTTTGGCCACTTGGAAGCAGCAGAAACAAGCTGTGAACACAACATGAACATATTATCAACTTGTTTATGACAAATATGGCGACCATGTTAGAAAACATTTGCTTATTTACACCTCCATCAGATATGGAGCGACATCAGTATCCATTTTGAATCACATTTCTGGCCTCCTGGTAAATTTAACTTCACTCTTTTCTTTTAGCTCTGTTTTTGGTCTCTAACGCCTGAGGGCAATATGAGGCTGTTTAGCTGCTAAATGTTCCACTATGTTCACCAGCTAGTCAACTACTTTTGCGTCTCCCTGCTGTTTGGTGCCTGGCAGGTACGGACAGTTGTTTTTTAAAAGCTTTTTCACTGAAAACAGCTGCCCGTTAAGGCCAAAAATTACTCTATGTGGGCACTGAGACTCAGCCAAAACAGTAAAGTTGTAGGATGGAAACTTATCATTTGATCCCTATAAATATATCGATTATAGCCGCTTTAAGTTTACTAGGTTTAGGTTTAAACAAAGCTACCCAAGAGCTCTGGGTGTAGCAACTAAACCCAAACTATGAATGACTAGACTTGGACTAATATGTGTGAACAGGACAGAGAGATTCCTCTTACCAGTGCTGACAGACATCTCTGTGCTGCATCCTGCTGTGAAGTCCTGAAGGACGACCGTCAACTCACAACCACCAGAGAGCTGTGAATGAAAAGAGACATTAGACTCAAAACATTACTAGTGCTTTAAAATGACGTCATGTTTTGATTCTTTAAAAATATTGCTTAAAAGAATCTGATGTTATTTCACTTGGTGGCAGAGAAGAGGAACTTCATGCAATCCTTGAGTAACTCTGAACATCAGTGTTCACACAGGAAACACTGAATATTTCCACACAGAATGATGTTCATGTGACTGTGAACTTCACATTGAACAGGTTTCTGAAGCCTAAGCATCTCAGTAAACTGAATAAACTTTACTTTTTAGATTTAAAATTGAGAAACCCAAACAGCAGCTCGTTTGTGTTTGCAGAGTTAAATCCTGTGCACGGATGAGGAACAGGACAAGCAGGCATCATGTGGACATGTATATAACAAACACTGAACCTTACAGATAAAGAGCTGAACTGAACATGAGAAAAGCTAAGAGAGTGAGTACAAAGTCCTGATTGGTACAGAAATAAACCAAGGACAGAAGACTGTTCTGTGTTTCTACACACTCTGTTTCCGGCCGCAGACACGGACACACAACGTGACAATTCAGTGTTAACCTGAATAATTTCATGACCTGGAAATGACTCCACTTCCACTTTTTGTCTATCAGCCACATTATGCAGATGCATCACCCTCTAAGGTACTTTGTGTCAAAATGCAGAACTATTCAGCTGCCAAACATCACAGTATATAAACTAAAACTATTAAATGTTAGAATTCCCTAAAATGATAAGATTTTAGAGATATAAAGCAACAGGCTTTCAGGTCTAAATATTTTCAGCTTGAGAGTTAATGACTGACAGAAAGTGATGACCAAATACATAATCCATAATTACAGTCATAAAGTGTTTAGAAAAATTCAGTAGAATGGACTGTCACTATTGCGTAATAACCCTGTTTATTACTGAATAAATAGACATTAACCCCCCCCCACACACATGCACACGCACACGCACACACACACACACACACACACACACACACACACACACACAGGACACTCCATAGTTGACATCTTCAACTTCAACTTGACCTTCACTCCCCATTAAATTGCAACACCTTCATGTAGCAGTAAACAATAAAACAACTACAGCACACACACACACACATATATATACAGCATCACTAAATAGAAAGAAACGAAAGTAGTAAAGGAAATGTAAGTGTTAAAAAAAAAAAAAAGGAAAAAAACCCCACCCAAAACAAACAAGCTGACTGATAAAGCTCCCTGCACTGAACTGACCCGGACACCTGTATACTGTGGAAACACTCTGTCAGCTGATGATTGTACTTCGCCGTCGGCTGTATTGTATCACCATATCACCTGGATCTGTCCAATCTTATTTCATTACTGTTGATATTGTAGAGCTGACGTTTCTGACCTCTCGCTCACTACAAACTGAGCTGGTGTTTTGTCTGAAAACTCCTTTGCTATCTTCAGACAGACTTATCTGAAAAAGCTGCATCTGCTGTTCACCTGCATTTGTACTTAGACTATGACAAAAATAATAAGTATCAAAAAAACGGAATACTAAAACATATCAGAGTCACACTCATGACCCTTATTAATGTTCCTAATGTAAATAAATTACATCAAATACTGAAAGTTAAAGATAAATCTAAGTTTAATGGCACAAAAGTGGCTCTGGGCCGCTTCCTCCTCATCTGCTCTACTCTCATGGTCTTGGAAAATGTCAGGGAGTGTGCTTGTGTCTGTGTTAATGTGCGTAAGCAGGCGCTCTTTGCCAGGCTAAAGATCTCCTAGCAACAAGGACCCCCGTTTCTATACAGGTACAGGTGACTTTATACCTAACAGATGGCCACACACACAATCTTTAAAACGGCCCTGCACCCCCACACAGGTGTTTTCACTTATTCTGGCTGATTAGACCTCTGCTCAGATTGAAGGAGGAGCTATGTTGGGCATTATGTGATGTCACCAACACTCCATGAACTATTAAGAATTTTATTCGCTCCATTTGCTGCTTGTTACATAGCAGCGAGGGCGGGGGAAACCAGCTTACATAGAGTGCAGGCGACATATGAGGGGGCAGGTGTGACGCTGAATCTCTATCAGCTGATAATCAAAAACAGCAGCAGGTGGTAGAGATACTGTGGTAAACTGTGATTTCACCTTTTCTTTACAGCCTTTGAGTGTTAGCTGAGACACCACAATACCTTTTCCATTTGGATTCAGCCATGACAACCCATCTGAAGTATGTGTTTACCATGCATGCATTGTTTACCATGTTACTGGTACGCACAATATTTTGTTTACGAGCTGCATAAGTCCTCAATTCAGGTTGGCGTTAAGGGCATGTGATATTTCCAAGCCCAGTCATCTCAAATCTGCACTGTGCTGGTCGAGTTTTAAGTGCACCCAATGATAAAGCTATAATGTGTCCAGTGTCCTTACACCTGTGACAGAGATGTCAATCAAGTATAGTGTGTACACACCTGTCTGTACAGTCACAAGAAGAGCTCTAATCAGGCAAAATAACTGAAAACACCTGTGTAGGTGGACCATTGCTGTAAACAGCAACAGAGTCTCTGCATGTCTGTTTTGATCAGGTCTCTCTTGCAAAATAGATCTTAATTTCAATGGGATTACCTCATTAAATAAAGGTAATATATGGTGTTGCTATTTATCCTGTTGATTAAACTCAGATCTTTATGTGTTTGGTGCAGTCCAGTATCATGCCAAAGTGTGTAATAGACCCTCCGATCCACTAGAGGATACTGTGTCAGTGTTACGTTTTGCCTCGCCTAGGAGTGAAAAGTACATGCGTGTACGACTTTCAAAGAGCCTGTCAAGTGGCGCAGTTCAGATATCGTCTATATAAGGTTTCCATGTTCCATAGAGGTGGTGGGTTGGGTGGCAGACATGCAAAAAGTGGACTTTGTGGACTTTGCTGTAAGAAACCGCTGTTCGCATCCCGCTTCCAACCATGTGTCGGGACAGTTTTTAAAAAAACTTAACTATGATTGTCGTGGTATTTATTGTTGCCATGACAACGAAGGCTGTCTAACTTTAATGAAGTAGTAACTTTAACCCACACCATGTTTCAAGTGATCATTTTAACCCAAACCATGATCTTTATCTAACCCTAACCAGACCTTAACCCACAGTGCTGTCACACCATAAAACCATCGCCCCCTGCTGGTACTGCACCTTCATACTTTTCACGCCAAGGTGAGGCAAAACGTGGCACTGACACAATGGACCGGTGGCTGTATTACATGCTTTGGTGTGATACTGGGTTGTTTAGTGATAGGTGTTAGTGAATTTTTAAGGTTTGACATTAAGAAAATCTTATCTTAACGTCGTCTTTACTGACTTTTTCTGGAGCTTCCAACCACAGTTCACTGTCTTCGAGCAGCAGATGCTCAGTTATGGAGATGATTCTTTTTGTCAAATGACTACATCTAAGATCAAGACGGATTTAATGTGCATATATGCACAGAAAAATGTTAGGCACAGGCAGCAGATGGGCATTAGTATATAGCTTCTGTTAAATTAAGTACATACTCTTCTTGTAAGACAACATGGCCCTTTGTGAGCCAGATGATTTCATCTCAACTCTTTGTCTTATGAAATATTTTCATAATTAGAACAAAAGTAATTGTCATTAAAATTAAACAGAATGTAAAGTCGCTGAAAAGAAGAATTCAAGATTTTCAGTCAGCAGCAGCAATGTTACAGAATTTAGAATTAGACAGACTACTATCATTTCTTCAGCACTGCTCTAATCTGATGGCCTTGTTTGTGTGTGTGTGTGTGTGTGTGTGTGTGTGTTTGTGTTTGTGTGTGTGTGTGTTTGTGGGTGTGTCTTGTGCTCTGCTGTTATCTGTCATATGACCCACTTCTGTGCACTGAAGACACACAGGCATACCAGCTTGTGATGGTCATATGTTAGAGCAGAGGAAGACTGTGTTAAGCAGAACAAACCCATTTCAGCCTCCTTCAACAGAAGAACGAATGCAACCTGTTGACATCAGAAAATTTCCATGTCATTCACCGGATAAGGACGCTCAAGATTTTCTTTTCTTAGCCATGGGTGGATATGCTTGAATGTGCTCTGTGTGCACACCAGCCTTCATTTAGTAGTAGCTCAGTATAAGCGGAACAGTGATAAGCTGATGAATACTGAGCTTCGATTTCCTTCACTTTACTCCTTCTAACCTTAGTTTGACAACATTTATTAAAAATCTCTCTGCACAAATGCTTAACGCTTTATAAGTGATAATAACACTGACCTAACCTTTCTGCAGGCTCTTAACATATAGATATAGACACTGCAGATCTGTGCCCTTCAGTATTTATCCACTCCAAATTACCAAAAAACACCCACATCAGTCCACGTTGGCATAACTCATCCGAAATCCTGTTCCCTCACTGCACCATGAGCACATCTCTAATGCACACGTAAACACACTGTAGATGGCTGGTTTGAATTATCACAAGGAAAACACCAAAGCACAAGTAAAGTAAATGAAAAACCCACAAGCTGACTTTCTGCTGTTTAGCACTTGATCCTTTTTTAATTATTTTTCCTAATACAAATCTTTACCAGCCGCTCCATCCACAGAGTCATTTGTTTGTTTTTTTTTACTTTTCTGTACATCTCTCTCCCTTTCTCTTGGAAACACAGACGACAATGCAAGCACCACAGAAGCAGTTTCATGTCTGATTTCAGTGAGAGAGGTAGAGTAGTGTTTCATATACACTTACACACATATTTACTTTCCTTACCGCCCCTTTCAGCTTTCTCATTTAGTATTTACATATGGTGATATGTTTAGTTCACAAACTATGTCAAGCTTTTGTTGCCTGTTCAATGCAAATAACTATATCTGAATAACATTTGGATATGTTTTCACTACATCCATGTTTAATTGTTGCTTATCTTCTGTATTCACTATTCTGAATAGTATAGCGTTTATTTGCCATGCTACATGGTAGCTGAATGGCGAAGCTCTGTTGTCAGACCTTCTCTCAAACCTGTGAAAGCACCAGCATGTGTGAGCATTAAAACTCAAAACATACGTAGCTTCAACAAAAAAACTGTGTGGACATGTTCAACTGCGGATGTCGAGCAAGTTTCAACTCTTTGAGAGTTGATTTTCATATTGTACGGAAATGAACTGAAATCAACTGTAGTAGTAGTACTGTAGTAGTTACTGGGCCGACGACGCAAAACCACTGCTTTGGTCTTTTAAGACAAGAGCTTGCTTTTAATCCTAAAGCAACCTGGTGTTAGAAAAGGGTTTGATAATTAATGATATTGAAATACAATCAGACCCAAAGGCGAGGGACAGAGCACAATGGAATTAAATTAGGAAAAAAGATTATCAAGAAAAAAAACAATCAAGATTAAAATAATTAAAATGTACCCTGTAAAATAGGCTATTTAGGTAACCAGTAATTTGAAAAATCAAAGTCATTTTCAGATATTTTAGTTCCCTAATAGCTTCAAAAGAATTAAGAGGAAAAATGTGAACACACAAACAAAGCAGTGGCAGGGACGTGCTTATGTGGAAATATTTCTGATAGTCAGGGACCACCAACTCTGTCTCCTATGAATTGCTCTCATATGCAACTAATTTGCAATAGGGACTTAGATTCACTGGCAACATTTTGTTCCAGTGCAAGAATTGAGTGTCACATTGGGTTTGTTTTTTTTACCACAGTGCCTGAATTCAACACCGTAGAAACAACTTTTAGACTGCAGACATTTTTCATACAGAGATCACAATTTTTCTCAGTATTTTTGATGTTGGTATGACATGTCCATAAAAACATTAATAACGCTTTAGTTGCATGAAATGAAAAACTGGCAGTGTGTTGCCTGATATGTGTATTTAGCTAATGCAAAAGAGTTACATGTCAACATTATCCATAGTATGTTCAAGGAGAGCAGCACTACAGCATTGCTATAGTACTATTTGTGTTTACAGTTCACTTTAGATAATATCTTTCTTAGTCAAATACCTGAGCTATCATATACCATCATTTTCGTCTTTAACGACACCTGTGAGCTGAAATTACTGCTCATCTGTAAGAAATGACACATTCAGCAGATGTAAAAATTCATTCAGAACTGCAAGAAATACTTATTACATAAAAGTGTTTTTGTTTGTGAGTATGTAGCGGTGCACTGCCTGCATATATGAATTTCAGGGAGAAAAAAAAAAATGTGGTTACAACACCAGTCAAACAGTACATGCTGGGCTTAACACAGCTCCTTCCTGGAGTGGAACCCATGGAAAAAGCATTCAAGTCCCAAGTCTGAATAGTGGGTTACTGCAAATACACCTCTATTTTTGGGGAAACTCCTCCCTAACTGTCCACAGGTTAGGATTAAATGTGCACAATTCTTGTATTAACTTCTCATGGCACTTTGTGAATCTCGACTCTCGAACACTGCCAAGCGTTAAAAAAGCCAATTAGATTTAGATATCTTTCCACTGTGGGAGTCAATGTGTAATTGTAGAACTGAAGCTCTTGCTCCATGCTGTCTTCACTATCAACAAACTCTACCAGCATCACACATCTTGGAAATATAAAGTAGTCCAAGCAGAGCCATCACAGTTTTTGCGTAACCCTCCGTATGCTCACAGACAGCACATTCCTACAGTGTATGCAGCAACACTGTGATGCAACATACATTAGTGTACACATGAAGACGCTTGTTTTCTGTTTTTGATGCTGCAGTGCTGTGCATGTTACACTGTATTTAAAAGCAATACTATAAACAGGTGTCTGCACGAGAGCAGAACAGAAACCGGTCGAGCTGGTCCAGCATCTGAATAAACAGTAGCAAGAGTAAAAATTAAAGTCAGTATAAAAAGTTCAGCTGCTACAAATTATGCCTGAGCCACAGTGTCTGAGCCACAGTCAAACTGCACAGATGAAAAGTCCTGCACAGAAACCAGTGTGACTGATTTTACTGTGTGTTGCTCTCTAATAGGCAATAACAGAGGCTAAGAAACAGCACAGTTTAGAAACCAGTCCGACGGCTGCATAAAAGGTTCAATAAACCAATCAGACCTCTGTCAATCAAGAAAGGAGACAGTCTGCTACAAAATACAGAATAAGAACTCGATCACACAGGACATGCGGTGTAGGCTTCGAAACATGAGGAGCACTGCTCTACTTCATGGCAGCTGCAATGGACTCCAGTGATGAACCAGAGTCAGAGCAAGAAAGGTGTCAAAATGTATTTAAAATGCTGTCCTTCACAAAGACACATCATGTACATTTATCAGTCACCTGTCAAGTATATAGGTGGTGACTGGTTAAGCATCTGTACCTCTTATAAACCTGCTTTAATCAATGTTTTTGATATTTACATTAAAATAAATTATTTATTTTTAATCTATTTTTAATGAAGTGGTTGCTAGTAGTAGTGGTGACAATTCACAGACATCTCTACAGCTCTATGGATGTTTTTGGCCTATTTTAGCTTGTTCTGGTTTTACAAATTAACAACTGTTCATTCACATTTACAAGTCAGTCTCAACACTCTCATCAACCACAATTACAGCAGCAAGTGGTGGTTTTTAGCGGAAAAAAAAAGTACACTACACTACCTGTACACTACCTGCCCAGCATCAAAAGGCAGGCAGACAAAGTTAGCATCTAGCTGGTGAAGAAAGTCAAACATCTCACAGCAAAAGAGCCGGATCATTTTCTCAGAAGGTGATGAAACAGAGCTAAAAGGAGAGTGAATATGGGACTGAAATTCTCCATTGGGTTGATAATGTTGCTCAGTGTCTGATGAATGTGTAAATAGGTTTGCTAGCATGTTAGCTTTGATATCTTTAGCCTATATGGTGATAGAGGCGCACTTTACAAACTTTTTAGAGCAGCTTTTAAGAGCAAAAACAAAGACACAAACACTCAATTCTCCACAGATTTTTTTTTTTTTTAATGTGATGACTGATTTTTTTTTCTTTTGTTGTGCCAACGAGGTACATGAACTTTAGTAGAAATGCTGAACTCAGCATAACAGCAAATCCTTCTTGCAAACGGTGGCTAACCTGATCTCAGTTTGATTTTTTAAAGTGTATTGGATTCATTCGCAAAACGATGAGGAGGAGGTGCAACAAAAAACAAAGGCATTTATTTCACATGAAGAGCGTTTCAACAACATTCTGAATGAAATACCATGCCAATTAGTGTTTTTCCACATTTCTACACTGTGTCCTTTTATATACTATCAAGGTGGCAACTAACATAATCATGGAGTGGGAAACTGTCATTTTTGACCGTTGATGCACAAACTATACGTGAAAACACTGCTGCTGGCCTTTTGAGTTTGGCTGTTATTGTTTGTAATGCAGATAAAGTGTGGTGTGTCCAGTAAGCGAATCAGTCCAAATCATAACCAAAGGACAAAGTGCAGTGGCATTCTGAGTAAAGAAAAATAGTAATTTCTTTCCTTTCACAACATTCTTCACATGCAGTCAGAAAGTTAAATAACACAGTGTGTTTACACTGTTGATCTTGTGTGTCTGTAACCTGAAACTAACTTCAATTCAGCTGTCTGGACACTCACGTTTCACTCAGCCCGTCTCTATGTGGCAGCTAATGGTCTGTTTCCTGTCTCTCTGGCTGCCTGGCACACACACCCTGTTTAACCATTAATCTCCCCCATTACGCTCATGCACACCACACACACACACACACACACACATTCCCTCCTGCAGTCCGGCTTTACAACACACTAAGCGAAATTCATCAACATATATGATCTGTATTAGCATTTGAATCAGTGACCAAACCTCAGCAGTGACCGATGATTAAACCTCAAAACATTTTTTTTTAAATCAGATCTCAAACAAAAACAAAGAAGCAACTCGACCCCTTGAGGCAAAAACAGCAGAAGGAAGATGACTGCACATAAACACAAGGAAGGCTGAATTTCGCAATTATCAACATCAAAGGAAGCTAAAGTGAAAAATAACAAAACTTGAATACACACAAGAGCTGTCATTGTGCCTCAGCAGTTATTTTCACTGTTATTTTCATTCACAGAAATAAAAAATACGTGAAATAACCACAATCTCTTAACACCTAACTACATGGTGGTACGTAATGTGTTAAAACTATGTGCTGGTACCACAGGAACAATGCCAATGGAAGTTAATTGGGATCTTTTGTCGTGGTAGATATGAATATGACCCAGAGAAGTTCAGATAATGTCTATATGAGATGACAAATTTCCCTATTTGGAGGTGGTGGGTTGGTTGGATGGTGGACGTAGCTGCAGGAGACCGCTGTTCGATTCCCGCTTCCAACCGTGAATGTCACGTTTCCAACCGCGAGTCGGGATAGTTTTTTGACAACTGTAACTACAATTGTTGTGGTGTTTACTGTTGTCATGATGACAAAGGTTGCCTAACTTTAAAGAAGTAGTAACTTTAACCCACATCACCTTTCAAGTGATCATTTTTACCCAAACCATGATCTTTCCCTAACCCTAACCCTAACCAAATGGTTTTTGTGCCTAAACCTAACCAGACCTTAGCCACAGCATTGTCACACCATAATATATAATTATTTTATAACAGTGATGTGTAACAGTTTTGGAGAGAACAGACAAATGCTGCCTGATCTCACAGAAATACATGAATAACAGCAACCTCTTAACGCATGTAATTTTAACACATTATGTGCTGCCACCACATAACGTGGTGTTAAAAGGTAGTGATAATTTCACATATTTCGGTGAGATCAGGTCGAGAAAATCTAGTAAAAGCATAAGTTTGTCTGCAGATTGAAGTAAAAAATAGTATTTTTAAGGAGTGACGTGTGTCAGTGTGTGTTCAGATACTGAATGTCATCCTCTAGTATGGCATAATTACTTATATCAATAATATATAAATATGTAGAATAGTATTAGTGCATGAGAGTATACAAAAGTTCCTTTTTTACAGTGTCTGAGTAGCTTTTTTTCCATTTAACACTCAAATCATAACAGGTGCAATTTTCATCAGTTTTTAAAGCTGGTGGAAAACAACAATCAAATCCAGAAATGTTCACTTTCGTCCAAAAGTTCAAAGTTAAGTAGTTTAAAACATTCTGGATCACCTTTCATTTTACACATTTGTTATTGGAGCATGGTTACTTCCACTTCATTCAAATTCAGCAAAGAAGTACTCTTACTCGAGTTGGATATGACAGTTCTACTAACAGAGTCTAATAGTGAAGCAGCAGTTAGTACTTAACATTAAACAGTTTTTATTCATTACTAACTAGTATATTTCTAACTGTTAGTACAGTGAGTGTACAGTGTGCAGTCCAGCAGTTTGTACTCACTCTGCTGCTCTCTTTGAACAGTTTAAAGCTCATCCACTTTGGCATGTCGACCTCTCTCCTCTTCTGTCACCCTCTCTCTACGCTGCTCTCTGTGTCTTTGACAACTCCCTCGTTTGTGTCTTTGCCACACACACAAACACGCCCTCACACTCTCTCTCCCTATCCCTCTCTCTCTCTGAACAGCCTTAGCTTTGTGTTTGATGGGAACAGCACTATGCTTGGTGTGTGCATGAGTGTGTGTGAGTGTGGGTCAGTGTGTTCACATTTCTCCTACTGTCTCGAAGCCACTATTGCACTAAAACACTACACTGTGTGTGTGTGTGTGTGTGTGTGTGAGAGACAGAGAGAGAGAGAGAGAGAGAGAGAGCGAGAGAGAGAGAGATTGTGAGTGTGACACAAAAGTCATATGACCAACAGATGGCTACTGTACGGCTTCAGTCTGAACCTGACACTGAATGCTTTTGATTCATGAGAACACACACGTGTAAACAATTGCTAGCCAGTGTAACAGTGTTGAAAATGCATGCTGGAAGACCAACAAGGAAGTACAAGTGATATCAAAATTACACCAAAATGCTTTGAGGATCCTTTAAAAGCACAACAATACATACTGTATTATTACACTGTTAGTTCCTGATAAGGTACATTTATAGATATATTACTTTTACTCGTGTTCACTTTCGTCCAGCATGCTGGAAGTTACACAGAATGGAGCCAAAAATGAAATAGGAATAAATAAAAACAAAACACAACTGTCATATACAGCCTATACATAGACTTACACACCGGATCAAACCAATCAGGGTCACCAACATTAGCTAAAGAAAACAGCTAGGGAGATTCCCCGTAGATACTGCCTGTATCCAACTGCAGAACTGCTTTTAGACACTCCCATGTGACAGCAATGGCAAGTTTGTCACATGTACATTATGATGGAAATTAAGTTCTCCTTGACCTTGTGTAAGATATTAAAAACATGTGTATTAGTGGATTAAAAAAAAGACTATGCGGCAGGATGGACTGAGGTCTGTGTTAGCCATTTCAACCATTTCATGGTTAGGATCCCCAAAGTTATTAGGATTTATCCTCTGGGGACCATGGATATCTGAACCATATTTCATGGCAATCCATCCAAAAGTTGTATATTTCAGTCTGGACCAAAGTGGTGGACTAACCGACCAATACTGCCATCCTTGCAGCCACGCTGCTAGCATGGCTAAAAACTCAACATCAGTGTGTTTTTCCAGAAGCAATGTACAAGGTACTCTAAATAATCCACAACTATTCATAGTAGGGGTCATGGTTTATGGAAAGAGATATCGCTGTTGAAACACAAAGAAAATAAATTCTATTCACCCTCATTGTATTTGTGTGCCTACAAAAAGAGATGTACATCTCATAAAATGGGCAAATAAAACAAGAGTTATGAATGTAACCAAGGTTCTATGACTTCTGGATACCTGGATATGCATCATGCAGAGTTCATACAACCTTAGTTAGATTTGTTACTCTTCTATTTCATTCTTCCTGACCGCCAGAGATGCTATGTAATACCTGGATGATCCATACCAACAACGTTACGAGGAATCTATACTCACTGTGCCTCATTTGCAGACTAAAGGAGCAGACAAGTCTGCCTATGCCACAGGATGAGGGGCGGCTATGTTAACTCCATAGAAGTGGGCAAAGGTACAGGAAGAAGACCAGGTAGCTGCAGTACAGATGTCACTCAGTGTAACAACTTTCAAGGCAGTCCAAGAAGTGGAGCCACTCCTGGTTGAATGACACTTCACAGTGGGGAACTGGAGGCCCCTGAGCCTGTGATATGGTATCAACAACCCAGTTCAAGTGTCTTCTTGGACAAGGCGCAACCCTTCCTGTGTCCTCCATAACAAACAAATGGCGCATCAGACTTACAGAAGCCAGCTAACACATCTATGTACTGTGTCAGAGCCTGAATAGGACAAAGAAGGCTGACTGTGGGATGCAGTTCCTCTGTCCCTGGCTGCAGGGCAAAAACTGACAAACTGACAGACTGATTGATGTGAAAAGCTGAAAGCCACAATAACCCCAGACCCATCAGAATTCCTACGCAAACAGTCCCTGGCAACAGACAGGGCATGAAGCTCACCAACTCACTTTGCAAATGCAACAGTGTCTAATGGCTTACCAACAGCCATCTGAGGTCAGCCTGTTCCAGAGTCTCAAACAGTGGGGAACATAAAGATTCTAGAATGATAGACAAATTCCATGAAGGCACCCATACAACATGTGTGGGTCACAACTGGACAGCACCTTTCAGAAAACAGCTCACCAGAGGATGTGACCCTACAGTTTGATCATCCACCAAAACATGTTGAGCCGAGACAGCAGCAATTAACAGTAGAGACCAAGAGCCACTTATCGAGCAACCATCCATCTGCAAAAATAGCAATATGGGCATAGAGCAATGCTCTGGGTCCACGTGTTGATCCTTGCACCAACTAGAAAAGAGTTTCTGCCTGTTGGCATACAGCATTGTAGTTGAAGATGCATAAGCATTTAGTATGGTCTCAACCACACCCTGATCACAAGAACTCAGTAGCAAGCCTGGCCCTTCAGGGGCCAAACATGTAGCTGAGGGTGATCTGGGTGAGGATGCCAAATGCCCCCCTCCCCCCCCCCCCCCCCAACTGAGACAGAAGAGTCTGTCTCAGTGGAAGAGGCCAAAGCACTCTGTTGAGAAGCCGAGAGATCACAGGAAACCATATCCTCTGTCTATTCTGTGAAATGTCAGCATGAGTAGTGGAAGTGGAGGGAAGGCTGTTGAACTTTGGGGGCCAATGCCTGAACCGGATACAGTTGATAACACCCAAGGGTCTGAAATTAAGACCGCCCAGAGGGTAAGATGTTGCAGGGAGAAACAGCTGGCACCTGGACTTTGGGAGTCAGATTCGACTCCCATGACCTTTGGACGGCTTGTGGGGTCAGTTGGTAGGAGCCTCGTGTTTGGGTGGGTGTTGTTGGATGTGACCCTGCTGAAAAGAGGAGCATCCAGCCCTCAAGGGACTCCGAGTGCTAACGTGCCTGGCAAAGTGTCTTCCTGCACCCCTCTGACAAGAGGGACTGGGCAAGCCACACTTGGTGCCAGGCCAAGGTCAAGGTGGACATCAGTCTGCCAAGCTCTCTGGTCATGAAAGCAAACACCTGGAGCAAAGCATCACTTAGACTCTGTGTCAAGACATCAACTCCAGCAGTCTGGAGAGTCTGCAATAGAGCTTGAACAAGGTGGGAGTTTCTACACCCCATCCAAGCTCCTACATCATAGCTCTTGCTTGGGGGTCATCAGTGATTTTACACAGCGGGCGTGGACAACGAGCATCCGGTCTAAGGGCTTCATCTGGAGATTCTATCAGAGAAGCAATGGAGGCATCAATGGCAGGCATTTGGTCTAGACTATATTGGGCAGAATCCATCATAGCAGCCAAAGCCCTGCAGTCTCAGTAGGTGGAGTAATGCCTAGGGGTCTGGCCAGCACTTCTGAAGTTTGTCAATGTATGGCACACAGGGTGGAACTCTGAAGGCTGATGGTTGTGATGGCTGTGACTGTGAGATGGCCAACTGGATGGCTTGCTTAACTGTGGAATGAACAGCCTCAGCATCCCTAGCTGTAGCTGTAGCTAGGTCATCACTCTGATCATAGGCCTGGAGTGGCGGCTCTGGAACAGCAGTGACAGCCGAAGTGCAGGGGTTGATAGGCTGTAAATTACGATGTAAGGCCTTAATCTGGGCAAATTCTGTGGCCAATGTATCCACTTTAAGAGCCAAAGGTTCATCACACTTCATTTCTTCTCCTTTGCCTGCATGCTTAGAACCTGAAGTGGGGCTGAATGCAGGCATTCCTGAAGGAGGTAAGCCAGCTTCAGCAATGCTACTGTCAGACCTGGCCAACCCTGAAGTCTTCTCTGCTAACGGCATGCAGCTGCAATTAGTGCAAGCATTATCTGTCAGTGCCTGCCTTAGGTGTTTGATGACAGGACATGATGGAATTCTGCTGAGAGGGACCAAGCAGGATTTACAAACAGAGAGCATAACTGACTTCAGGATGGAGTTTCTGTCATCCTTCATCAGGTTGCTTGCATCACCTGGGTCACATGTGTGAGTTTGTTGGTATTATGTCTCAATCTCCTGTGCATGCACGCGATGCATATCCAGGTATTACATACCATCTCTGGTGGTAAATAGAACGAAAATCCTCTGCATGGTTAAATACCACAAATATGCTTTATTTTTTTATCATTTGGATCAACTGGCCTATTAACTTTTGATATATACTATTAACTCATTCCTGGCTTTATAGATGGCTTCGCTTCATTAAGGCACAACAATAAAAATGGGTTTGGCCTCTAGTGAGTCTTTCTCTTCACCAGTGATACATATTCAGGCCTAAACGAGCAGGATGTGCTCGTAAGTTTTATTGAGTCTGGCACACATAGAAACACAATTTTTACTCCAACTGGAGGTGGAAGCTAAAAACAGTGTTTGTCCTCTGACCTACAGGGCTGTGGTGGAGCCATAAGGGCTGCCATGCTATCAACCGCTGGAACGATGCTTTAAATAACACAAGACCACAGACTGAACCACAGCTGACTCATTACACCAAAAAACATCACAGAAAATATATACTCCACACAACGTCACAGAACTGACATTCTTAACAAGATGTTACAGAACTCACTCGGATATCAACAAAACATCACAGAACTGACATCGCATCATGTACTGTATACTGGCAGCAACTAACTCTAAATATTGTGGAAAACAGTATATACATACACAGTAATATAGAGTAGTCCTTAAGTATTTGGAAAGTGGCACAACAAGTGCTCATACTTAAATGACAAAATAGATCAGTATCACGGCCACACACTTTGTACACCAAACCATTCACCCTGACCTTTTGCCAGAACATAACAGTGCGACTTTGACCTTTGCTAATTAAAGGGGGCCGTTATTGCCCACATGACCTCAAGACATCGCTCAATAGGAACATTTGAACAAAGGTTGAACTTGAGCAAACAACGTTATTTTTCTGGTGAGGACAGTCCTGTTTTGACTGTTTAAGCTCTGTAAACCAGCACATTGTATTTAAATTAAAACAATTAAAGTTCTGACTTTCAGATGTAATCTGAGGTTGTTTACCTCCAAGTTGAGTTAACAGTGTAGGGAGTAATTGAAGTCCTGTCATTGTTTTTATCAAGCCATGCTTGTAAAGTAAAGTAAGTTCTCTATCTTAGCATCATTGTGTTTTCTATTGCATTCTGTTCTGTTGTCACATCGTTGAAACTGAAAATCTAAAGTGAAGAGTGAGAGAGGGAAAAGGGAGGACGTAAACAGAGAAAGAAATAGCGAGAGGGAGCAGCTGAAAGAGCAGTAAAGCAAGAGGCAAACAGAAATACTCTGCAGAGACACGGAGAAAAATCAAAAAAAAAAACAAGGCATTTGTCATATAAAACTTCTCCAAAAACCACCATAAACGGTAGCTTCCCACCCTGTCTACACACACACAGACATCCTCTAGACGCAGACAGCCAGTGGAACATCTGACTTACCAGTGCTGGGCTGTTATTATAGTATATGGAGGACTGAGAGGGAGGGAGGGAGAGAGAGAGTGAGAGATACAGTGATAGATATGTGTGAAAATTGAGAAAGTGAGAAAGAAAGAGGGATGGATTGCAAAAGAACAGACGGAACATGTGTGTGTGTATATAATTCAGTGAAGGTGGAATGAAAGAAAACAGAGCAAGAGGTATATAAATAGGGGAAGAGAACAAGAAGGAGTGGAGTACATAAGAAACAAGGGAAGAAACAAGGGTGAATCCGGACAGAGAAAGATGGGAAGACGTTTACAGGAAAAGCACAATATACATATTGAACGAGATCTTGTATTAATACTTGCATAACTCTGACCTGACATTCAAATTTAGGAAGGCACAACAATTCTGCTATAGCTTAACAAAACCAAAAGATATGTGCTTAAAGAAAAAGGAGGTTCCTACTGTCAAATTGTGACTTAATGAACTGGTAAATAGCCTTAACTTAAAAGAATAATACTTCAAATCTGTTTTTCACACAGGCAGAACTGCCCTGCGCTCTTTAAAATAACACTAATAATAAATAACAAATGGATGCAATTAACACAGAGCTTCAAGTAGCATCCAACTGAAACCCACTGTCTTTTCTAATGCATTTAGTAACTATAGCTTCTCTCACTTCACGTGGCATTTGATGTATGAAATGGTGCACCTGCAATTTTATCCCTCAGGGTTAAAGTCTAATTTAACAAAATAAAATGCAACTGTCTACCTGTCCATTTTTTTGTTTTGCTATCTTGTTTTTTGTTTGAATAGGTTGATTAAAATCTTTCAGATTTGCTGACCTGCAGTGTTTTTCTCTCAGGATTGGAGTGAGAGTGCAAGAGAGGCTGCGGTGTTGAACAAACATGCCTGCTGCAAACAATGATTTCAAGATACCATATCTCGACTTATCTTTACTCCAAAATACATAAGGAATTGGCATAACTTATAATAAACCCCTGGGGCGCTGGCTGAGACGTGGGAATGAAACAAAAGGGAGCACCACCGCCCTCCACACACAAGAAAACAAGCGGTGCCACACTTTGAATATTCTCCTGGGAAAAAAAGAATACAGTAGTCTCTCAAGCCACCCAGCTAGCCACTACTTTGTGCTTTAACAAAAGATAAATGGATTTAGACAAGGTAAAGAAGCATCTTACAAAAAGGGGTTGGAAAGGAATGATGACAATCTATCAAACAGGATTTTTACATTTTTTTCCCAAGAGGGATAAAGATTGAGCCCTATTTATGCCTGATTTTTATAACTCAGAGAACTGCCCTAGTTCCTATTTTGTTGTCACATTAAAAATAAGCTCTCAAACTCAGTGTAATTAAAAACAGAAATAAATGAAAAAAGTAACAGTAAAAGCAAGACGCACAGACACAGGGCAGCTCACAGTTAAAGTCCTGCTCTGCTGTGTCAGCACATGAAATATGAAACATACCAAAACAAAAATGTAGGAACTGTGCTTTTTTTTCTTTGATGTTTTCAGGAAAACAGCAGAGGAGGATCCAAAAATAGCTAGCTAGAGTTTTCTAAATCCTAGAAACAATAAACTGGACCGGAGCAACAACACACCCACACTCAAAAAAGGGCTGGAAAAATTCATTATGTTGTTTTCATTGGACGGAAAGAAGAGACAGACACAGCAAGACACACCACTATATAAAATGATCTACACATATTCACAGTTATAGCTCGGCAGACTTGCGCCTGGACTGAATTAATTGTACATATATTTTATGAAAAAGCGGCATAACAAGCAAAGCGGGACAGACAGAAAATGAGACAGAAAGAGATGAAAGTGGAGACAATGGAAGTATAAAAAAAAAAAAAAACAGACGGGAAAACAATTTCAGATACTACGGCACACATACATACACCCAAGCCGCACTGCTCAGGCCAATCTGAGTGGGTGAGGAAGAGTGTGAGTGTGTGTGTCCATTCATGTGTGTATGGGTGCTGACATTTAGAGGCAGCGTAATGTGTAGGCGTGGGGTTGCACAGTGAAAAGGCCACACTGTGTAATACTACAGTGGGAGGCCATGACTGACATCTGTGTGGGCTTGTTAGTGGGTGGATGTGTGTGTGTGTGTGTGTGTGTGTGTGTGTGTGTGTGCGTGCATAGCAATCGGAAGAGACATGGCAACATTGGAGAACAATCAGCTCAAATCAAAACAACTAATAAAACTGTGCAACCACAACAAACAAAACAACTGCCACACCATATTCCATTCAAAATATGTCAATTTAATGCTTTGTTGCTTATTTGCAAATGAAGCTGCCCTTCAGAATATTGACCAAAGACCTTTAAACAAAGCATTAAGAGTCACTCAGTAATTCAACAATTCCCAGTTCACAAATTCAATCCAATTTTGCTGATTATAATTGGTTTTTGCTCCTTTCCCTTCTTTTAAAAACATGTATCAAAAAGTGGTGAGTACTAAAGCACATAACACAGATTGTGCCATAACAGAAAAAGGCTGGTAAGCGCTGGACATGAGGATCAGACAATGGTACGCCTGAGTGGACATGTGCATACCTCTAGATTAAACTGTTTTAAAGTGTTTCCTCTTACGATTTGGACACATAAACACAATTTGACTGTTAAAAGACGGGCTTACTTGGATGTGAGAGGCTGGTTGGTAGGAGGCATCTGCACAGACACCTGCACACAACCTGAACAGGTTTTTCATCGCTGTCTGCTTCTCTGTTTATATGGTGACATTACCGAACACCTCTCATACACACATACACACGCTACACACTCAACACATCCGTAACCTTAAGCTTTACCCACATGTAGACTTATGGATGTAACACACTCACAAACACATAACCATAGAGCTGCATTCATATCACAGAGTTGAGTTTCTATGTATTTTAAGAAAACGCACATGGAAACATGTGCACATACACAGTCTTTCTGTCACTGGCACATTCACAGCCCCTGCTTCTGCCCATTGTAGCCATGTGGGAGACCCCGTAGCGCTGAGACAGCTGCGGGTCATCAGCTCGTCACGGGCCACAGAGCCCAGTCTCAATCAGCTGCCTTCAACTGCTTCTCCATCCTTCAACCTGTGAGAAGCTCAGCGTGTGTGTGTGTGTGTGTGGGTGGTTCCTACCTTGTCGCTGTCCACAGTGTTCTGGGACGTCCTGGAGGCGATGGAGATGGTATCTGGTTGGCTGCTGCCATCTCCCTGACTGTCTCCATCTTCACCTCCCTCCCTGAACACGTGCACAATCAGAATGAATGAGAAGAATGAGAATGTGTTTCTATTCACTGTGACAGAGTTGATGTCGCACCCTTTGTGATAATAGCAAGAGCAAATCTTGGCAACATTGTTTTATATCTTAGTAAGGTTTTAATCTGCTGTGATAGCACTTTTTATCCCGGTGATAAGGTTTCTACCCGCAGTATCGTTGTTTACAATGATGACGTTTCTAGTTGTGGCAACAGTAGAGGTGTGTGAAAAAGTCATGTCTCAAATCTACTTATTGCATAAGCTTTTGAGGAATGATGGCTCAAATAACAGGAGTGTTACTGGTTCTACATTCCAGTGAATTTACTGAAGATTCACTCAGTGAGGGTCAGTTTTTTGTGTAAAAATTTGCATCTCTGTTAAGTAGGTGCAAATAGCAGAGGTGTAATTAAGGAAAGTTGTGTTTAGGAGGAGAAACCTGAAATAATTCTGAGGAAAACTTATTGACAGCAAAGAGTTCAAACTGATACGGATCAGCACTGATCTATTAACAAAAGTATGGTGAAAATTATAACAGTAAACAGAGAGGGGACTGAGGTGATGTGCTTTTGTAGTTATTAAGATATATTTTCTTTTGTGCAGCTTATTATGTCATTCTATCTCTTTTATGCGTCATTTGAAGTTTGTTTAATGACTCCTGTTGCACTAATAAAGTAAGCAGAGCTCCAGATTATGCCAAATTATAATTTATTGAGTAATTAAATACTTTTTCTTGGGTGGACTTGAACAGTGAATGTTTTGGAATCAAGACCACCACATTGTTTCTTTTCTGAGCTAATGTCGGACAACTGAACTGAACTGAACTGAACTAAACTCTCCTTCACTCCCAGGTGCTGACTGTGTACTGAGCTGTTGTACATGTCATGTATGTACTATACAATCTGACCCTAAGCAATGTTTCTTCCCACAATAAAGATGTGTTTTGCCTGTCCTTGGACAATTTTTCACAGATTTTAATCCTCAGTGATGTCTGTAACCTCAATAATGATACTTTTAATACTGAAAAATACCTTTAAGACTGTGGTGATAGCTCAGCCCTCAGTGTAAACATTTCTACTTATGGCAACAGTGTTTCAATTCATGGTGACTACATTCAGCGATGACAGTTTGACCTTTGCTTGCAGCATTTCTACAACATGGGTGGATATTTTTTCACCACTTCAAAAACACCTTATAGCCACAATATCCACCTGGTTCACTAGCAGGTCCCATCACATGTGCATCAAAGTAAATCTTGTAAGCACTACTGTCAAAGTGTAAATTTGTGTGTCCTTGCTTACCTCTTAGTGTTATTCCTGGGTTTGGTCAGTGCTGGTGTTTTAGGCAGATGAAGAGGCTCCTTGAGCGCCCCCTTCAGGTGAGTCATTCTCTCCTGGATCACCTCCCTGATGTTCTTAATCCACTCCTGTTTAGCTTCCATACTGGACGCCTGGAGGAGACACAACAGTATAACATATTATTAATGTGACACCTTATACTGGCAGCATAATCAGTCATTTTTTTTTTATTCATATTTTATTTTTCACTTACTTTTAGCACCGTTTTATTATCAGAAGATGGGGTTCGTCCTGCCCATAGAGCAAATTTACATGGGTCACCTTCAATGTGCTCGGTCACCCCCAACTCTGACGTCTGCAGGGCAGCGAGGAAGGAAGAAGGAGGTGAAAGGAGGAGATGAAAAAAAACAGTGAGATGACCTCAGGACTGAATTGATACACACTTGCTGCACTTGTGTCACCGCAAGTGACAAGTGACAGTTAAAAAAACAGTCACACACACACACGTGCGCATGCTCACCAGTAGTTTGTTCTTGTATTGGTACTTGGTTCTGCCTGCTGAGTCTTTGATCTCCTTGCTGAAGACCAGGGAGAACTCAAACAGGAAGAGGTGTCGGTCCCGTCCCTTTCTGATCAGAGAGCGTGGATCCCAAACCTGGAAACTGTCTTGCAGGATCAGCTCGCCCTGCACCTCCAGGTTCTCCTCGAACCCTGAGGAAGAGGAGGACAAAGAGATTTAATAATTATATTAAACAGGCTGCACTCAGACTCAACACACAATCATTAGGCCCGTTCTGTACAATATGAATTCCAAATAAGTAATCTAAACAGAGGTCAAGCCGAAAACAGTATTTATTTTGTATTATGATAGTATATATTTTTATACATTTTAGCATACATTAGCATCTTACCCTCCAACATGGCGAGATGCATGGCATCATTGGCTCTCTTAGGAACACTGAGCATCACCTCCAAACCATCTTTAATCTCCCCTTTACCCTCCTCACAACAAGACAGTAACTCCTGCAGGAGATGGAAGGAAGGGAGGACATTAAATGTGATGAGAGGACATAACAGAATGCAAAGGCAAAAAAGCAATTAAATTAAAAAACATATTTTTTGTACGGTATTTTAGCTTCACATTTGGCCTACATACTCCATCAGTCCTGGTTTCTTTCTGACTCCCATTGGCAATCCACTCACTCACTCACTCACTCTCTCACTACCATCTGATGGTGTATTAGCTTGGATCACTCAGGAAAAAGAGCTGACTCTTCCTGTTTTTTGTTGTAAAACTTTATCAGATTTACCTTTAAATCCAAACTGTATCTCTGTATTATACTTATGTGTCCAAATAAATCTGTTGTTCTTGGTTTGTACATGTGGAAATTTGCCAAACCTTTATTCCTAACGTCTTTTGTATGAAGATTTAAAGTCAAGTGTGTGTGTGTGTGTGTGTGTGTGTGTGTGTGTGTGTGTGTGTGTGTGTGTGTGTGTGTGTGTTTGTGTGTGTACCTTAAGCAGTAGTTGGTACTTTGTGATCCTCTGGACTGGTTTGATGAGGTAAGAGGAGATGGAATTTGCCAACCCGCGTCTCTGCTGGATGTCCTGTTCATGCAAACAGAGACAAAATTCCAGCAAATACAAAAATAAATAATACAAAATAAATAAAATTGACTAAAATGTTAAATGTTCAACTCAGTATGCTGCTGCTGCCAGGAATTGAAACTTTTCCATGATCAAACAGCACCATCTGCTGACAAAACTGGTGAACTACACTACTATCACCACCACCACCTGCAGGAAGGAAATTAGAAACATGCAGTTGTATATTCTTTTTATTACTGTCTTGCAGAGTAAGAAAAGATTCACTCACGTCAAAGAAGGTGCCGGCATGTTCCAGTATGAGCTGACTGGAGTCTGGCTTGTTCTTACAGTAATCCACATATATATGGAACTTATCAGCCTGGAAAACAGAATAAAGAGAAGAGATGTGAGAGGAGAGAATAATTGTTTAAAATCTTATAAAACATTGTATATTTACAGAGGGGTGATTTCATTATGCTCTACACAGCCCCCGTCCCCTTTTCAGAAGGATATCGAAGGTCAGAGGTCACAGATTTTTTATTCTGATCGTGTCAAAAGTAAAGGGCTGACTCTCACCCAGGTGACGAAGCAGTGACCCACATCCTCTGGCAGCTGCTCGTAGTTCACCAGCTCCTTCAGGAAAATACTGGAAACACACACACACACACACACACAGATGCAGAGAGCATAAGATCACAATTTGCATTTAATAGTTTTTAATACTATAAATGTTTCTCCACTATAAAAAGAAAAATCATATTGTATTGTATTATATTGTAATGTATTCTATCCTCTGGGTTTCTTCAAAGTTTGACTGCAAGAAAGCAAAATAACATGAACATATCTGAGACCCCTAAAGAGTTTTTCTGTCCCTTAAAGATCTAAATGGAGTCAATAAGTACAAAAAAAAATCCTTGAGGAATCAACTCAGAGGTTTCTGAGGGAACCACACTGAGATCAGAACCAAAGAAGCTCCTCAGGGAAACCTCTGATGCCTCTTCGGCTTCCTTATAGCTACAATATTAAGAAAAACCCAGGAACCCCTCAAGGGGATTTCAAGTGGTGATAGTTCTTACAGTTAGTTAAGAGCATTTCCACTGCAGAAAAACTAAACTGGAAATTATATCATTGCTGCTGAACAAGGTGCACACAATGATCTTGACCAGGTTGTTTCTATTCTTTAACTTCAGAGCTTGAAAACAAAGTATGTATATGTTATCGGCCTTTCTGCCATGTGCTTGTTGCTAATTCCTACGTCTGGGAAGACAGGCTGGTTTCTCCACCCACAGCACAGATAGTGGGCTTGGTGAGAAACCATCTACAAGTCTCTCACTTGCTGTGGAAGTCGTAGATCTCCTGCATGTTGCCGAAGATGATGTGCTCCTTGTTAGCGATGCCTGGAGGGATCTCTTCCACACCGCTGGTCATCTCCCACAGGTAGGTCTGACACACAGGCAGAGAGACCGACATGTAAGTTAAACCGGATGACATTTGATGTGTAAAAACAAACAAAAAAAAAACACACCAGCAGAGGACTGTTTCCCACCTCTAGACACTCCTGGAGATCTCTGACGTAGGTCTTCTCTGTCTGCAGTAGCTCTGCCATGATGAACCTGAGACAAGAAAAAAGTTAAGACTACTAGAGAAAGCCCACAAAGAGGGATCAGATGGCAAGAATTACATAATCGGTACTACTTTGTGTCTTCCATTACTGCATGAGCCTACTGATGTTCCTCCAAGACTTTTACTTGAAAAGATAAAACTCCTTCAGAAGGCTTCAGAGGTAAGCTGGAACACTGTGCTACTACCTCAATTACGTGTCTTTGATGCCTTTTTAGTCTAAACTTTGGTGATATCACAGGACGCAGATGATCAACATGGTTGAGACAGACGGAGAAAACACAGTCTTGGCAGGGAATAGGAGTGAATTTTGTTCAATAGGTTCAACAGGTGAATTATTGCAGCTATATTGTGATTGAATTGTCATCTGACAGTCATTTTATATGCTTCATGTATTTCGGGTTTGAGTCATGATGTAGGATTTCTGGGTAAGTTAGTTCACAGCTGCCATGACAATAAACTAGATCTCATAAGTTCCAAGTAAGACAGTTGTCAAAGTTTAATGGATGGTGTTTATTTTTATTTTTAAGAGGCAGCAAAATGTACAGACTTGTTGTCTCTCTTCTCTCTCGTCCAAGTGTCATTTCCTGTACTCACTCTTTCTTCCTGGCGGACTTCCTCTTCTCCTCGTTGACCTCGTGGTTGGGGTCGCGCAGTTTGACCTCAGGGTCGTCCGTCAGGCTGGCGGGGATGATGTCTAGCTCTAAGTCTTTATTGTCCTGCACAGAGGAAAATAAATAAAGAGTCTTTGTCAATAATCTGAAAGGAAAAAATATAGATGAATATTTATCCATATTATGTTTGTAACCACGGTGATGTTCACCTCTGAGCTGACACCGAGGCTCCTCTCCAGGCTCTCCTGGTACTTGGCCATGCGTAGGGAGAAGTCACGGTAGCGGCGGTCCACAGTGCTCACCCAGCGCTTCAGCTCTGACACGTGGGCGTGACCTTTCTCCACCAGGTTGTCCGCCAACTGGATCAGCAGCTTCACCTTCTCCTTGGTTTGCTGGGGGACGTGCACACACACACACACACGTTATTTGAAATTTTAAAAAGGAAATTGTTTTCAAAGAGAATATAACATTCTAGGAGTGTTGCATATCAAATGCCAGCTATCTGCTCCAGCAGTCATGTCCCGTACCCGTCTATACAAACACTTACACCCAAGTCTTCCTGCCGAAATAATATGGTCAACCATTTAGAGTGTGAACCTGACTGTATCTGTCCTAAATCTTTTTAACATTTTCCCAAAGAAGGCAGAACTGAAAAAATATTAAGGAGATACAGCATACAAAAAAAAAACCCCTAGTCTCCACCCCCACCCAATGTCCATTTATTATCAACCCCAGACATAGAAAAACACAAAATAAACACAAAGAACAAATAAACTGACTGTATCAAGCAATACAATAAAGAGCTGCAACCATATTTAGCTGTAGAATGAACAGGGCCTCTGCATTCCCTTGATTTGGCACCTAAAGTCTAGTGAAAACATATGATTCTTAATGTAAATGTAAGAATACAAAGTTCATGTTTTCCTCTGCTTTGTGAAAAAGTGTGCAGATTGAATTCTCATGTTATTCAAACAGTGCACATCTTAACAAGTATGAATTTAAGGGCACACTGTTCTTTTAGTGTTTACTGGCTTGATGCTCACAGCAGCTCCTTTGAAGCTCAATAAAGCTGTCAGTAGCTAAGCTTCAAACACACACACACAGTGTACCTTGGCAGTAAGTCTGAAGTGATGGTAGTCATTGAGGAGCTGCTGTGTTTCCTCGCTGCTATCGCCAGGTGACGTGTGTGTGGCCAGGTAAACCTCACCTGTCTCCTGGATCCAATCCAATGCCTGCACACACACATACACACACACAGACACAAAGACACACCATCACACAACAGATAAGGTTGATTCTCAGTCTCTGTATTATATTTGCTCTTATAAACTTTCTCCCTGATAACATAAACCAGATGTTCCTTTAGTGCTGCACATTTCCCCAAAGCCAAAATCCAGCCAGCAAAATTTGGTTTTGTTTCACTAATGCATGCACGCACGAACACACACACACACACACACACACACACACACACAAACACTTGGATTCTGACCTGTTTGGCACTGCGTTCAAACACCAGGTACTGCTGACATTGGTCCAGCCTTCGTTTCTTTAACGTCCAGAAGTGAAGGACTCTGTTTTCTCTCTGCAGCAGCTCATTCAGAATGGCTGCACACAAAAACACACATTACATAAAATATACACTTCCTAAGCTCAAAATGTGTTCCCAGCTCACGGATGAGGTTTTCAAACCGAACTTGAGAATACCTTGAGTAAGTTCATTATACCACAAGTCTGATTTAACACATCCCAGGAAAAAGTGAGGCATACAATTTGGACTTTCATATAAAGCAGTTTTGTTCCCAAATTCATTCAGAAATCTGGGCATTTTTTTTTGGTTAAAATTCATTTCACATAATGTTTCAACATTTCATAATTGATTCATAAAAATCATAGCAATGTTTTTCAGTCTGTCACAATAAGACATGAATTAAAATATGAAATAAAAATAGAAATATGTTAATGGATTGTAAACCTATTGATGTGACTGGTTTTCAGTTGCTACCACAGTAATAACAACGTCACCAGTACTGACCTTTGACTTGTTGTTCGGGTCCTCTGGTGTGACCGGCAGCTCCAGGCATGCTTACGTTGTTCCTGTGGATGTACTTCAGAAAGACCTCAGCATTCCTGCGGGCCAGAGTGCACGCCTGGAGCACAGGGACATAGTGGTTACAATGACGCTAACACACTTCAGATACACAGGCTGTTAAGGAGTTCCTCTACAAAATACTGTATTCTTCATTTTGCTGTCAAAAATTGGAGCTAACCTGTTTGGTTTGGTTCAAACAAACTCTGGTGTGTTTGTTGGTTGTTGTGAAAGCTGTCTTTAAAATGGTGCAGCCCAAACAACCACAATGAAACCAGTTCAGAAGGTGGGTTTTGGTCTAGACCAACAACTACAGGTTTGAAAGTAACCATGGTGATCCAATAACCTGTCCTATCAATTTTTTTTTGTTACTTCAGTCAGTATGGATCTACCAACTGAAGGTCATTTGCAGATTTTATGCAAAGCTAATGAAACTCCAAAGTATAAACAGAGAAACCGAGACTTTATCAGCTTAAAAGTAATTAACTTAATACATTTTGGTCATGATGGATGCAATAGTTGTTATCTCTCATCTCTTCTGATATTCCATTTCACCATCTCATCTCCTGGCATCTTATCTCTTTTAAGATGGTGTAAGAACCTTTATTAACTTAACAATATTTGGAAATGGAATCTAAATGTATAGGTGCCGTAGAAATACTTATTTTGTATTTTGTTCTGCTTGATTCTGCTCTAGTGTCCTCTATTCAAGGTTAAAAATTCTTTGTTGTGTTTGATGTTTCTGTTGTTTTCTTCTGATTTTGTACAAGCCTTTTTCCTGCTGTCAGATAAGGAGAGTTGATTCACCTTGAGGAAGGCTTCTTTCTGCTCCAGGTGTTTACTGATCAGAGGTAGGAGGTGTTCGCTGTCGGCCGACGTTCCCAGTTTATCATGACTGCCGCACCAGTCCTCATCTCGACGGTACTCCTGCTCCAGGCTCTCTAACACGCTGCACACCTGGATACACACGGAGTTGGTGACGCTATGACAGCACTACTGCTCCACACTTAGATATAAGAAATCATAAATATGTGTGTGTGAGATGTACCTGTTCAGAAGTCTTGTAGAAAGCCACGGAGGCATTGACCAGCTTCAGGCGGTCCTCCATCTTCAGCATCAGCTGCTGCCAGTGAACGGCCACTTTCTCTGCACAGCTCCGAATCGCCTCTGGATCATAGTGACCCGCCTGTAGCATCATCTGGAACAAACAAGGGGGAGAGCAAAAGGATAAGACAGAGACAGAGGGTAAAATATGATCATAATGAACAACTTTCAACATCACTGGGGATGTAGAAATACAGTATAAAGGATAAGACAAAATATAGCAGGGGTTAGCCTTACTTGTTTAAAGTCAGTCTTACAGGTTTACTGCAGTAAATAATAATAAGTAACTGTTGTAAACAGCAAATATTTACCTCTGCTTTTTGCTGGACCTGCAGAGCACTCTGGTGAGTCTTCTGGAGAGAGTTAGCGTGGAAGAGAGACTAAAGGAGGAAGAGTAGAGGAGAGATAGTTATAGTCAATTAAAATCACTGACTCATTAGTCCAGTGGGAACTATGGAGAAAAAAAAAAAAAAAAGATTTGCTCTAGATCAAAACCTTGTATTAAAGCTCACAGTCAGCATTTTCTGTACAAGAATGTATGGTCTCAATACCTAATTTCACTACTTATGTGTTCTTTGGTGGGGATTTTGAGAATTGAAGTTGCACTAACAGATGTTTGGTGGAGTATCACTTAAAGACTATATTCAAGGCCCAAACACACTGAAAGCGACAGTTGATGCGCCTCATTTGACGCCCATCAATTAATGCTCCTATGCTGCACTGGAGGCATCAGTTTTGAAACGCCAACACCACAGAAGTAACACATTGTATTTACTGCTGCATTAGTTGGATGTAATGAATGAATAAAAAGGAGAGATGCAGAGGAGGAAACCGAAACTACGAACATCTGTTTCCACAAAAAAATCATCTGTTGAGTGTCTGATGGTTATTTATCTCTAATTTAGAATGTAACCGCCATGAAACAACCAGAAAATAACGTTTTATTTCTCTCGCCGCTCACTCTCCTGGCTCGACTGCCACGCTGTCTCTCTCTCTCTCTCGCTTGCTCGCGCTCTCAGCTCGCTCACGCTCCCTCTCTCTTTTTCGGCTACAGAAACAGCTTTGGGTCTTCATCTGACGCTCCAAAGTCGAAACAAGTTCGGAACAGAGGCGTCGATGCAGTTTGATGCACATCAGACGCTTTCAGTGCGTTTGGGCCTTAAGGCTTACAGAACTGCAACTGTCTAAGCCAATCACAGCCAGTCTGCTGCAAAAATAACAGATAGAGCTAAATCTTATTTTAAAAGTTACACTGCAGTCAGCGTCCATGTTTTTCTACAGTCAACAATCTGCACTCTATTGAGGATGTCTCGTAATGCACTAACAGACAATGTTAGAATTTCATTATTCAGATACTGTGACTTTGATTTTTCATCTATTTTATAGATTTAAAAAAGCAGTATTCAACTTTTGAAACAATGCCAGTAAACAAGCACTGCTATTTCTATGTATTTCTGTTAACTTGCAAAGTAAATCCATAGTCTGACTCTATTTTCTTATTGCTTTATCAATATAAATGATGTTTTATTACTGGTAATGAATCAGGTAATACATTCATTTTGTTTGTGTACATGTGTGTTTAAGCTATTGCAGTAGTTAATGCTGTATTAGGCCAGTCTGATGGAGGATGTAGACACACACACACACACACACACACACACACACACATACGCACACACACATACACCAATCAGAGCTCCAGAGGAGCTGAAACGAGGCCAGAACACGCATGTTGGGTCTGGGCCAAAACGATGTGTTTGTGCGCGTGTCTGCGTGCGTAGTACAGTGCTGACCAAGGGGCTTTCACCCCTGTGAGTGCTCACACGCTTCTGGAGTCAGCTATTTAAAGCTCCACACAAAGCAACACATATTACACGCAATCACTGTGTCTCTGTGTGTGTGTGTGTGTGTGTGTGTGTGTGTGTGTGTGTGTGTGCGTGTTAGCATCTGTTACTCTTCAAAATCAATGAATGAAATAATTATTGAGGCAAGCCTGGTTCACACACAGATGATAAAGTGTATGTGTGGGTGTATCAGAGTGCGCACCCATCCGCTACTATTCAAACCAATGCATACTGAAATAATTATTAAGTACAGTTAGCCTGGTTTGAGCAGCAATAATTAGGATGTGTGTGTGTGTGTGTGTGTGTGTGTGTGTGTGTGTGCGTGTGTGCGTGTGTACCTCTATAGCCATCTGGAACTGTTCATGTTCCCTTTGCAGCTGCTCAGCCTCAGACAGAGAGCTGGCATTCACCATGCTGGCGTTCAACATGGACTCACCGTTACGAATCCAACCCAACACCTAGAGAGAGAAAGAGAAAGAGAGAAATTTACAAAGCATGACAAAATAATTCACTACAAATGTTAAAATTAGGAGATATTTACGCGTATGCTGTCAGAGGGAAATATCAAACACATTTTCTCATTTAAAAAAAACATGAAAATAGGCACATGAGTGAGGAAAACATGGCTACACTTGTGTGAAGAACAGGAACAATAGACTGTTGTCTCCAACAGGTGTGCAAATCTTAATAGCACACATGTAGGTAACAATATGGAGGAGACTTTTATATAAAGGACTGTAGCTATTTAGAATAGCATCCGTCTCCATCATCAAAGAAACTATATCAATCAATACTACCTATATTGTATCTTTTTTATGCGATGGGGTGGGCTAGGAGAACTGAAAGATCGAGAATGATGATTTAACTAACATGCAGCGCCTAGTCTGCCAGAGATAAAGAAGAGCTGCACTGATTTAAAAAGAACAAAACATATGAGTTCAAGTTCATGTGTCAACGAGTCGTAGGTAATCATGGTCACTGTTTTACATACAGCATATTGTTCCACACTTGGTCTATATTATGCCAACAATTACCAAAAGTAATCTGTGCACTTCACTGAACTGTGGCTTTAAGTATTTGTTTGCAGTATATCTATGAGCGGATGAGTTCCATAGGACAAACCAGGAGTGAGAGAGAAAAAAAGAGTAGGGGTGGGGAAGCAGCGGCGTGTGTTTGTGCGTGTGTGTGTGTGTGTGTGTTATTAGCACTTCTCCATGAACCTCATCAATAATTCAGTTGCATCCATCTGCAGCATGTGTGCTTCCTGTCTGAACACACAGCATTTTCATATTCACATCTGCAGTAGCTTTCTCTTAAAAAACAAGACAAACACAAAACATCTTTACTTTATCCGGGAGGAAGAGCCTGGTGTTGTTTTTGTCATTTCTCCAGTGTGGAGGAGTCTGTCCGAAACGAGATTTTCAGTTTATTTACTTTGTTTCTAATAATAAAGCCAGCCCACCGAGCTCCATTAAAGCTTCATATCATTTCCTTTTCAGGATTTAGTCTTGTCCTCCTTGTATGAACTTACCTCTCATAACAACAGCAGAAGTCTGTCACTTTTCCATTAAACAACAAAGTTTATAAAAAGGTGCAGAAACATACATTAATTTATTTACTGAAGCCAGCTGAGCCGCTTCCTGCTCACTGCACATTATAATGTTTAAAAAAAGTCACCTAATTCTGTTGTTTCTATGGGAATGACAGTACAAACAAATGATTATAGGATGGTTCTAACAATGTTTTATATCTACAGTATACCTACAGTGTGTTTAATGACTATTCATAACTTTTACAAAGTCAAATGAGAGGAAAGAAATGATGATTCAGAAGCAAAATCAACTATCGACACTGAGTGATGACATCGTTTAGAGAATGTATTTTGTTTCTTTAGCGTGTGGTGCTGTTTTTTTGTGTGTGTGTACCTGTTTAACCTCAGCCTGTAGGTGGCGTAGCTGCAGGCTCTGTTCCAGCCGAGTATGTGTGTGTTGTGCATTGTGCTCCACCTCCTGCTGCTTCTCATGGAGGAACTCCAGCAGCTCCTGAACCTGAGAGGCCAAGTCCATGTCCTTCTCCCCCGTCAGCTCGATCCCTGACACGCACACACACACACACACACACACATACACAGCTGTGACTGTCATATTCTACGTGCCTTAAAAGCATTTTGAGGACAGCACAGAATAACAGCCTGGGTCCTTACTGTCACCAAAGCAGTTTTTCAGAAAGTCCATTTTAAATTACATTATATACTGAACAAATGCCTTTTTACTTTCTAGTTTCATTCAATATTCATTTTATAGTTTAACTTATATTATTACAGATCGTCGCTTTCGCCGTGCTGCTGCAGTCTGTAGAATCAGTTAACTATTAATACGCTTCTTCACCAGTGACTGGCGCCGTGAGAGAGTGTGTTTTTGTGTGTGTGTGTGTGTGTGTGTGTGGATGAGAGAGATTTGTCACTCTGGGGGGGCAGCGTGTCTGAGGCGGTGACCTCCACCAACATATACACAAACAGACAGTAAGAGGATTGTGCTGTGACGATTTTTTAACCTAATTCTCTCTCTGTTCCACACAACAAGCTTTTCTTTGGTATCACAGTTCATGCCAAAGCATCATTGCTCCTTCTCTCCCTCGCTGGAGAGTGGACAGCTGAAAATCCAGATCCAAAACACGGTTGATTAACTGTCACCATACAGCTCAGACAATTTTTTTTTAGCGGAGGTACCACACAGCCACCACTGAACTCTCCTGCTGCGGCTGCATGGCTGTGTATTTTCTTCTGTTCAGCAAAACTTACAATGGGTCACTCAGGAAGCTTTTTAGAAGCATAATGATGGAAGGTGGGAAATGCTTGCTTTTGTATTTATTTAAATCTGTCTGTCCTCCTGTCTTGTCCTGTCTCCTTTTCTCTCTGTACCTTTTCACTCCTTGTCACCTTTGTGTGTGTTACTTACCTGAAGCCTGAACCTCCATGATGTATTGGTGCAGATCTTGACCCTGTTGCATCACTTCATAGGTCATATTGTTCATGGCTGCCTTTCTCTCTGCGTGCCTTTTCAGCCTCTGCTCCGCCAGGCCAATGTCCTCCGCACTGCCAGAGGAGGAGCTGCCTCCCCCGCTGCCGCTGCTGCTGCTACCGCCTGAGCGGCTGGCATCATTCAGCTGACGAGATAGATCCTCGTTCCAGGCATCTAACTCCGCCGTCACCTGCAGGAAGAGAAGCAGCAGCAGGAACTGATCAGATGTTGTCACACAAAGACACAATTATCAACAAAACACATCATACGATCTTACAAACGAGGTGAACCATTTCTGGATTATATTGCAACGTCAAAGGTCCCAACGCTGAGCTGATTGAGAATGTTGAATCAGCAATGGAGGCAAGGGAGAGCTCTCTGACCAGCTGTTCAGACCAAGCAAATGTGATTTCACACATTTTGTGCAGTTTCTCTTTACTGTTTACCACTAACCTTTCTCTTCTTAATCCACAAGCAAAACGTGACATGCTGAAAATTGCAGGGATGCAAAAGTTTCAACAGTCTCTTAATATTTCCTGATTTTGTTTAGTCTTTCTGTGATGTTTTTTAGATTATGAATAAAGACAAGGTGTGTACATGTTGGCCAGCAGCTGTAGTCTTTGGTGTGTTCAAATGCTACGTTTAACATAAGATGTGAAGCACTGTGAGGAAATGCAAAGTTTGATCAGTCAGCCATTGTCGACAGTACTTCTTTGAAGTTAGCTTGGTGTGTCCAGGCCTTTAGACAGAGAACAGCAGGGGATCCGCAGCAGAGCCCTGGGTGACGCCACAGCTGCTCCCAGTGAGCGGCACTCTTCAACAGCAACTAAGTGTATCTGACACAATTGATCCAAGTACCTCACTGAGTATGTCCACTTTGACTTTCACTCTTACCTCTATAGTGTACTGCTCAAAGATGCGCAGCTGGAGAAAGATGTCCAGCTTGATTTTCCGCTCATGGAACAGTTCCTCCATCTGGCCCTGAGCCTCATCCAGCTGCTGCAGCACCCCTTGGATGTGTGCGATGGAACTGCAGTGTGGCGTTTTATTGGTTGACATGGCTGCATCTCTGCAAACAGAAAGACAGAGGGAGACATTACATCAAACTGGCCTTATCAAAAAACTACCTCAATTATAACAGACACCCCCTTTTGCAAAATTTGCTTTTGGCGACATTTTGGGGAAAACTCAGAATAAAAGATGGTAGGCAGATATGCTGCACATTTTTGACATCTTTTAAATGTATTTTTATATTTGAACAACATTAAATGCAGTGAATCAGTACAAATAAAATAAATATATGAAATAAATTACTTTATATTATTTTACTTTATTTAAATAAAATACAACAAACTATAGCAATTTAATTCTATTTTACCATCTGAAAGAAAATGGGAATCAGCAAGTAGATTAGTGTATTAACCAACCAGCATTCACACAGCTGGTAAAGTTACATCCACGTACTTTCCTTAAAAACCACCACTATTTTATTTTCCTTTACACAAATGAAAGAAACAGAAGGAGAAACAGAGAGAAAGAGGGAGAGAGATGAGAAAGAGAAAATCATACATTTGGGCCAACATGGTAAGTGCTAATCATAATCTTACCTGAGTGACTGTGACTTTTTAATGCCATTTTAAGTATGAATATTATTAGCTAAGCTGCTGCATGAATCCTTCTCTTCCTTTGATAACATTATACATTTTAATATCATTACCTGAGCTGCTGTATTAATTCCTCTCCTTCTTTAATCACATTGAGCGTTGCCTCCAGTGTGGCTGTCTGTTGCTGCTGAAACTGCTGGATAAGAGTCTGAACTGAATCCACAGAGTCGCAGCACACATCGTCCAACAGCTGCTTCTGCAGCTCCTCCATCCACGACCACAGCTGAACACAAAGGTAGACAGACAGACAAAGAGCCAGGCAGGTTAGTAAATATGTGATCCAGCCATTAGCAATGAATTCTCCTTCCACTGAACCATCTTAACACTGCGGTATCCTGCAGGGGATACTGAAAATAACTCTTATAACTACATGACAGACCACAGTGCCACTAGATGTGGCAGGGGAAACAGTTTGTTCTGCTGGGGCTCAAACCTGCAACTTCACACTTATCAAATCTCAGAGTATCTGTGGTTAATAATAAAATTAAGTATTAATCATAGTAAAAACCTGCTGGCAGCAGCAGAATATCTGTTCCTTTATTTCAGTCTGGTGTGTGTGTTTCTGTGTCCTACCTCCTTGGTGTGTGTGTGGAAGGACACAGACATGTCAAGCAGCAGCTTCCTGTGTTCAACACGGCGGACAAAGTCCTGGATTCGGACCTCCAGGTGTCTGGCTGCCTTGTAGATTTCCTCGGGGTCACACTCTCCAGTCTGAGCCAGCTGCTCAGCCGCTTCTAGCAGCTTGTCTGCGTTAGTGTATGTATTCTGAAAGAGAGGGGAGGGACCTTCATCAACACCGCCATCGTCCGCGTTAGCTTTCTCGTATACTTTTCATAATACTGTATATTATATCAGAAATACCATTTTGCATCATGCTGTTCTTCACTGCAGTCTGCTCTGTTTATATTTTCTTACATAGACTTTTCATCATGTGATATCACTTTGATCATTACTATCATTGTTATGATTGCCATCATTATTGCCATCATATCAGTTACCATTTGCATTATCTTTAAAAACCATAAAGAAAACATGTCATCACTACCGCTGTCGTTACCCTCACACCCTTCTTTGTCACTGTCACATTTTTCATTATAATCAAATATTTATCATCATCACCATCATCACCATTGTCTGTCATCTCGATGTTTTTTCATAATTTATCATAAATGCCTTTTTTGTTGCCCTTTTCATCACCATCATCATGGTCATGATGTCATCTTTTACATTGTCACTACCAATATTAATTTTCTAATTATGACTGTGTTTGCAGTCTCATCATCTCTGACATTGACTCTGTTTCTGACCTCATTTAATGACATATACACCTGAAACACTACTGCAGGACAGGAACAACACTAGATCACACACATACGCACACACACACACACACACACACACACACACACACACACACACACGCACGCATACAGTCAGATAATGTTTTATTAAAATGTTAATTCCTGTTTCTGTAAATCAACAGCGTAACATTTCCTGTTTCCTCCTCTATTTCCCCAAAAAGGGATTAAATCCTGTATGAGTGTTAAAGAGCTCAGCATTCATCAGGAGGACAAAATGGATTAGTGTCAGTCTATTCTGGTAAGTATGAGAGATCATCACTGGAATATTTCACTTCGGGAAATATATTACATCAGAGGTATTTTGGGGTGACTGGTGGTTGGGGCTGTGGGACTAGACTGAGGAGAAAATGTTGTATTGTGATCCCAATTATTCAAGAATATGAGATTGGGGTATTTTGGTCAACGCTTACAGTCTGGATATTCCACATGTTCGAGGGATTAGTAAGAAGATAAAGATTATAATTTACAAGAGATTATTACTCTTTGCATGACTGGTTTGGCTCAGGTCGAGGACTGCAGCAGGGAGATGACAGGAAAGCAGAATCATGCCTGTCACCTGAATATGAACCAACCTCATGACTGATGAAAACTGTTGACAGCATGTTCTGTGGATTATAGGGCAAAGGGGGCACTCTTTCTGGCAAGAGATATTTTTCTAATGTAATGTTTCATTGTCTCGAGGTGGAGGCAGAAATATCTGTGTTTCCATGCCAGCACAATTTGAATGGTCAATGTTGTTCATTGCTGTTCAAAAAACATCAAAAATAATATTTCTGTTATTACTTTAAATTGCACATTCTATGAAGCATGTTGCACCTTCTTGTCCCACAGGAAACATCCAAAGCATCATATTGCAAACACATAACATCCTTGAAAACATATAGAACACCACTGCAAACACCTGGTGACCAGCTACTTGATGCCATAGCAACAGACTAATACAGCCATCTCACTACTATTAGCTATCTAATAAAGCTAGTAACCAATGCTACTGGGTTGTTGCCAGCTAGCTAGTAGATAGTAACCATCCACAACAACCCAGCAACTGTCAATTTACACTAGCAACCACCCCCAAAACCCTTGCAACCACCTTGCAACTTCGTTAACACCTAATAATCCCAGTGTAATGCCTTATCAAAAACCTCCAAAACTCCTAGCAACCACCCACAACCCAGCAACTGACAACCACTTAATAAGCAACATTGCACAAAAGCCTGAACATAGTTAAATAACATTATAATAACAAAAAAACATACATACAAACACACAAAGACAAAAGACGAAAATTGAGCAGACACTCTTATACACCCCAGGAAAGGAACCTAACCGTTAGTAATGAAATATGTTTGAGGATGTCTGTGTTTGTGTGTGTATGAGAGGATGTCAAAGTATAATGTGAGTAAACATACTTAACATATTCTCTATCTTCTGGCATGCCTCTTAAATGTGTATTAAATTAATTCATGTTATGCATATTGCTTAAGTGGAGTCTTTTACCAGCAAAACACCGCAGACCGGGTAGAAAATTCTAATGGGAGAAAAGCGGAGAAACACGCTGAGAGTGAATGCGTCTGACCCAAATAATGCTGATCCACAGCAGGTTATGAAGGTTAATCCTAATCCAGAGTGTAAACATCAGATTACATGACTACACACTCTTTATAGGATTAACACTCACTCTTTTATAGGATTTCTACTTTAATGAAACTGCTGTGACCGAAATGGCAGATGATTTGTTAATTGCCATGAATTCATATCTGTGTGTGTGTGTGTGTGTGTGTGTGTGTGTGTGTGTGTGTGTGTTCTCAGGCTTATTAACAGCAGCAGAGACAGCCAGGATTTAATGATCCTGACCACATAAGATGTAATTTGACCCCTTCCCATTTCCTTGTTCTCCTATGCAAAGCTCTGCAGCACACACAGATATCTGCTATAAGTGTACTTACTTGACTTTAAAACAAATCAAATCAGACAACCGACAACGTCAATGCAGAAGAACATAAAACACTTTTATTACCTCCCATCCTCTTCAAACCCCATTTCTGTAAACTCTGCTTGACAATCTTAGTAATTTGTGCTGAATAGCAAATTGAAAGATACTATCCACAGAGAAGTTTCACTCAATTTTACCTATTTATATCTTACTTTGACCATTTCTCTTACAGCACTGACCTGTTCTCAAGCCACATTTTAAACCTCTACATAGAGCTTCAAAATGTGTCTGTATTTTGTTTTCATCTTTATGACCTAAACTTTAATTGCAGTGTTTCTTACATATTTGACTGTACAGCCCTGGAGTTCAGGAATGGATAACATCTTCTGCAGATCTTTCAGAAAAGTATTGTGACCATAAATGGTTATGTAGAAGCATGTCTTCATGCTTCATGCCACCACCAGGCATGGTGGTTTTGAAAATTTGGGATTAATCAAGGCAGAGTACTTGCAGATGTGTGTGAGGCACGCAAATAAACATTTGATAAATACAAACTACTAACTTCTGAATTTTCATAGTAGGACTGAACCTTTTCCTGTTATGTTATGTTATGTTGATGCTGTAAATGAGAGCCCATGTGTTTTGGAGAAAGCTGACATGAACACTACTACACAGCCATCTTACATGCTGTCTGAAGAAATAAACAAAGAAATGCAAGACTCCAAAAGACAACTCGATCCTCTCAGTGTTTATAGGTATCAAAAAGTAATGATCATGGTGACATGATTGTGCCTTTCTAACGAGGGAGGACACAATTCACATTGCAATACTTCATCAGAAACACATATGGAAAGACAGTCTCACCTGAGCTACGTCTTCAAAGTCGTCGTGTCTTTTCTGCAGGGCCCGGGCTCTGTGAAGGGATTTCCCAACACCGGTGTGTTTGCTGAGGAATGCCTCGCCGTGGTTTTCTATCCAGTCCATCACCTGAACGACAAGAGAGCACAATGATAACCTTCACGCCATCACCTGACACACTCTCAGGATTAAAGGTCAGCTTTTTGTTGATAACACTGAACCTTCTTTCCTGACAGTATACATGTAGATCAGAAGTACAAAATGGTCTCAAACCTCATGAATTAAGAATGGAACAGATGAAACCTTCATGATCTGCGTGGGAAAATTTAGGTCACAGCTGCTGTGAAGAACAGGATGTTGAATATTCTGTGCCATTACACTACTGTGCGTCAAACCTCAGCGTTGATGGGTTTGGCGAACGACTGCCAGGCTCCATCCCTTTCTTTGTTGTTCATGTTTTGCCTCATTGTTGGCATATTTTTCAGTCATTACATGCTTGAATAAAACATTGATCTTCATCAGTTATATGGTATATGCTTATAATCTTTATTACACTGTATTATCAGCTTTTAGTTCTGTGGCTGCAAAGGACACAGCTTGGTTTTTTGTTGTGATTTCTGTTGCTGATGATTTCAATTGTCAGAATTCCTTAAGGGAAACCCATAATGTAGGTTGCACTTTCACAACACAGATGTCTAAACTGGATTTGATTGACTAATTTCGCTACAGCTCAACTTTAGGCTCATTGTCTATTGTGAAGTTGTATTATGTAGAAGAATAAAAGATGTTAAATACAAACTGACTCACATCAAAATCAGATCAAGACAACTGCACTTGATCAGTTCTTCCCTGGTTAGCATACAGCATAATGTTAAAGTGGTAAATAACATCACCATTTAGCCAGTGAAAAAGTGAAATTCTACCTAGCAGTAGAGTACAGAATGTATGGTGTTGTGTATATCTTAACACATTCTTTACATCAAATTCTCACACTCATTCTTTAGTCTAATTGTTAGGTATCAAAATATTTGTCCACTGACATATGTCGATCTTTACATCAGATACATTAACTATAATAAAATGCGGACACAGATTTTGGGGCGACCTAGGCAACCTCATCCCTAATCTAAAATCTGAAGATTCCTATGAACAATAAGTGCTGCTCTCACATCCACTTTGGTGCAGAAGTAGACCTCAAAGCAGTTTCTTGGGCTTTTAATAAACAATATGTATGGATGAACAGTGAATACATGACGTCAATGAACTGTAGTGGGTCCAGCTGGAGCCACAAAGAGGTCAGCGAAAGGTCATAGCACACACAAACTGAAGCATGCTGACTGCTGCTGGGCCATCTTTGTTTGAATGTGCAGCTAAAACTGCCAAATAAAACTACACACCTAATATGTTCTCTTTCAGCCTTTACTTCTGCAACTCTCTCTCTTCCTCTCTGGGGTCACATATATCCTGTAGCATTACTACTCTGGTTGGAATAGCCCTGCTTTTAGTGATTTATAGACTTAGGTATGAGCTTACTCTCTCACTTACTCCTTGTATACATTCTATGTATGTCTCTCACCCTCTTTGAGTCTGTGTGTGTCTCCATGTCTCTCTCTGGGGTCTCATAGGAACTCATGCATGACGAGTACAGTTGGCGAGGCTCTGTTTTCATTGAATTTACAACCCACTGATATGATCTCTTCTTCCCTCACTATTTCTCTCTCTTTGTCTTTCTACCTCCCTCATACACTCTCACAAACTCTCTCACACTCTCTCTTGGGTCTCATATACATGTTTTCATGGCACCGGTGCTGAGAGAATTCATCTTTGAATTTGTAGTCTGCATGGTGCCCTAATTCTCTCTTCCTGGGGCCATTCACTCATATATATAGTACAAACATGATGACTTCAGTTACAATAGCTCTGTTTAAAATTTATTCAATGTGCCGCTGGTGCAATTTCTCTCTCTTATGTGACACATGACCCCAATTCAAACCACAAAAGTAATATTTAGGTTACCATGTTAATAGCAGCAGTATGTAGTGAGAATGAAGTATTTTCTTGTTAACCTGCTGTATTACTGATACCGTTGATGCTGCTACCACAACTACTCCTATTGTTACTACTGCTGTTCCTTTACTACTACTGCTATCACTCCTACTACTGCTACCAGTAATACTACATCTTAAACTACTAATATTGCTACTGTTGATACTACTACTATTGCTATTGTTAGTGGTAGCAGCAGTAGTAACAGTAAGAGTAGTAGCAGTATTAGCTGCAGTAACAGTACCTATAGCAGCAGTAAAAGTGTTATTTGCAGTACTACTGCTACTTTTGTAACAACTCCTACTACTAGTACTACAAGAGGGTGAGTACTGATGAGTAAAGGACAAGATCTTTACAGACATACCCACTTTATGCTAATCCCATGCAGTTTTGGGCAAAAACCATGCAGTCTGCATGCAGTACGAATGGGCTATTTTGCCTATTTTAAAAAATGGTATATTTGAATATTTCTGCATACTGGGGTCCCTAAATAGTCTTGGAATTGCATAAATTTGGTATGACTGGAAAGCTGACGCTCTTGTGGATTCAGTGAGCCCAGTTGTATTCATGTGTGATAATGTTAGTCCCCATAGTAGCAATTTCATTGTAGTGAGACCATTTTTTGAAACTTGAGCTCAGTGACCTATTGTGACCTCTAGGTCCACAGCCTCATGAAACTTTACAACCACAAACCAGAGACCGAGGGCATTCAGAGGATGTATGGCCTAGGTATATTGACAGTAAGGGGGTAATACACAATCACCCACTGAAATTTGCATGTATGTAGCCGGCCAATCAGGATGCGCCTACCGATTCCATATGTCCCACACAGTAAAAAAGGCAGCATCTCGCTGTAGTTCCCATCCTGAAACCACTTCAGTGGATGGTGTGGGAGCAGCAGGGTCCATGGGTAGTGGTCTCCCCCTGTGCTGGGGATCCCAAGCGCAGGCTGGTGAACCACCTTTGCATATGGCGTATGTGCAAAAGCCCCAGTAGAAACACTGGATGGGCTGCCGCCATGAGCCCCAACACCTGATTGACATACAAAGCTGTCACCGCTGCTCTCCACCGCCCACAGACTGACCGACTCAAGCACAACTCCCTGATACTCCGCCTTTAGGCGTGACTGAAGAGCACTCTTCTTCCAGTTGATAGCAAAACCTAACCATGTTAGGTGCAGCACTAACTTTCTTGTCAGTCCCTGGGCCTGGCCATGACAATGAGGTCATCTAAGTAGAACAAGCACATGCTCTGGTTGTGCAGCAGTTGCAGCACCACATCCACACACTTGCTGGATGTGCGGGGACCCGGGGAGTAGCCAAACCGTAGCATGTTGTACTCTAAGGCTATACCCTGAAAGGTGAAACACAGGAACCTCCTATATTTCTACACCACCTCGACATGAAAATATGCATCTTTCAGGTTGATGGTGGTAGTGGTTCAGTCAGGCTGACTGGTAGTGAACCAGTCACCTGATTGAACCAGTTCCAGGAGTCCCCTGATGGTTGACATGAAGAATGTGTGATGGGTGATGCACAGGTTCAAGGTTCGGAGGAGGAACATGACAGAACTGGAATGTAAACGCAGGGCAGTGGCTGCATCATGCCGCTCTCTGCGTGGTCCCAACTGAGGTGAAGCAGCATTCATTCTAGTTCAACTTTTCAACATTATATGATTTGGTTATGGCTGCAAATAATTATCATTTGATCATGTTCAATTACTTTTTCAATTGACTAATTAATCATTTTGTCCAAAAAATGCCAGAAAATAAAACAACCACAAGTTCCTAGTCTTATTTGTTCATATCTTATTTTGTCCAACCAAGAAACCCAAACATATTCAGTTTACAATGCTCATATGTATATTCTCACATTTGAGAAGTTTGAACCAACAAACATTTGATATTTTTATTTGATAAATGATTGCTCAACTATTAAAATGGATGTTTTATTTCAGCAGTACACTAGATTCAAATTATTTCATATTGCTGGCATTTTCTTATTTTAAACTAATTGCAGAATGTTTCTGTAACTTTCTTTGCCTGAAGATGGTGCTTATCGACATCCCTACATCTGCAGGTCTAAATAGGTCTGCAGCTGTTTCTGTCTTTGCCTGGAGGTGGCACAGGTTGGACTGGAACTGCAGGTGTAAAACTGCTATAGGCGCAGCTCTGCAGTTGGATGATATTGCTTGGGTCTGATTTCAGCTGTTTTGCATCAGCAACACTATGTGTCCTTGTTACAGTACTTTATGTTCATAATGTTGGAAGAAAAAAAAAAATCTCTTCAGAGAGTGCACATTTGGCCTCTTTACTGAGATTCCGGGGGTTTCGGTAATGCCAGTGGTACTTGGTTGTACCTCATTCCTACTGCATTACTGTAAGTACCACAATCACATTAAAGAAAGTAAAATAATAAACAAGACCTCCTCCTCCCACCACTGAAGACATTTGCTCTGCTGGTTAAAAATATCTTTCATAAAATATAGCTGCGATATTAAATTTTGAGCCCCTGATTATCTCTAAAACCTCCAGGAATCTGGGCTGACACCTTTCCAAACCCACATAGTCTGCTCCTGTATGAAATATGATCAGCGGTACCAGCAGAGCAGAGATCCGCTCTGAATGTTTTATCTCAGGAATTTTCACATTACATACTGTTCAGCTGGGACAAGAAGACAGCCGAGATGAATGGACATGTTATGGTGATTTTCATCTGTTCTGCTAAGCAGAGTTCAACATACACACACATACACACACACCACTGTTGTCTCTTCACTTGATTACATGCTTACATACAAGATTACATGCTCCACTGTGGTTTGAGAAAATTCTCTAACTTTGTGGGTAAATGAAACACTTATAAACCCCTTTTAGTAAAGTCAAAGCAGCAATAAAAAAAAAGTTAAAAATGTTGTTTTTCTCAGTTCCTGAAAAGCTGGAATTTTCGAGACATTTACATCCAATAACAACAATATATCCTCAGTCTTCCCTCTGTGTTTTGGACTCTCACTTCCGCGCTGTATTCTTTGTGTGTGTGTTTTGGTCCTTGTACCTGTTGGACATCTTGCTGGAACACACACAGCTGCAGTCTCTGGTGCAGTCGGACCTTTCGGTGCTGCCAAATGTTCTCCAGACGCCTTTGATGGTGAAGAACTTCATGAACCACATCCAGAATACAGTGAACCTGAAAACCAACACAAATATTTTCTATACAGTACTCAAAGCATCTCTTTTGTAATTGGCTAGCAGATGAAGCCTTGCCAGCCTTAACTAACATAATGGCACTGACCGCTTTGGAGTAATTGGCAGTGGCTGTCAGCGAATCAGAGTTGCCAGGACTCAGAGGCCTCTGGAGGACGTCCAATAGGGCTTTACCATCTTGACTCACCTGGAAACACAGACAGGTCAAAGACAAAGAGGTGAAGTCAGACAAAAGGGAAGACAGGAAAACAGATGAGAGGGGCAACACTTTTTTTTTGTTGAAAAAAAAAAAGCATTTACCGGTTCTTTCTTTGTTTTCTCTCACCTCTCGGAAACAATTATATACTGTCTAAACCAGCGTTTCACTCCTTACTGCTAATTACTAAATTGTACAGGGAAACACACCACTAAAACCTCTGCATCACACACACACACACACAAACACAACGTAATGACTCCCACTTCCTTTCTGGAAGAAATGAACCCTGTAATCAGTGTTTTTAATCAGTAAAGATCATTTAAAACAAAAAGAGAAAGCACTGTTCGAGTGATTTCAGTTATTTCAGGAGTCGCAGGCTGGTTCAAACATCCTGCTGGTCTATGTGTAAGTTGATGTTACGAAATATACTGCTTGTCTGTTGATTTATCAAGTAATTGTTTCAGCACTGGTGTTTTTGATCGAGAAGGAACCTTTGGTAAACTGCACTAAGAAAAAAAAAATCAAGAAGATTTATATAATGAGATGCACAAGGCTGTGCTCCACTGCTCCAGCACATGCCTCTAAACGCAGATACCTAGCAAGAAACACCTACATCTTCATCTTCTCTGCTTTGAATTTGAAAAAGATGTCTGTAGTCACAAATTCCACAGAGCATACTGTAGAGCATGATGTTGTAACCATCTTTATCCGTTTAGAGTTGCCCTCAAATTTGTGGAAACCTAAAAGGAAATCTGTCAGCAAATCTATCAAACTTTCACCTCATTAAAAAAATCGCACTGAGTCTGAGTACAAGATAAAAACCCTTGTCAGCCTCTAAACCTGTCACTTTTTGCAGCACAGGAAACAATGTTGTCGCAGCTTGCCAAGCCTAACTGCCTCTGCCCAGAGCTTTATGTGTGTGTATATATAAGAACTTATCTTTTCACAGATAAGCATAAATTGGGCTAACACTGCAACGGCCCGTCTGAAGATAAAAACGGCATCAAAGAGCAGCAAAGAGCAGGAGCGTTCCCTCACTAAATTCAGTGGAACACGGAGGGGTGTTCAGACAGCAGATCCGGACGGTGGCGGTGCAGCAGCTGACCAACGCCGCCTTGTCATCACAGCCAATCACAGCAAGCATCACTGAGCTGCCAGAGAGCAGTACAGACAGCTCCCAAAGGAGAGACTCTGTGTTCTGGAGTCCAAATCCTTCCCTCAGGGGTATACTAGCACTACTTGTTATAGTCCTGTCCCTCCACCAGTCCACCAGATGCCCTCAGGCTCCTCTGCCTGTTTAAGACAGGACTGAGTGGGTAGAAGGTCAGATACAAGAGGTTGCAGATTATATTTAAGGACCACTTAAGATACGGTTGCTTTCTACATTGACTCTCAAACTAAGCGCTCAAGTGACCTGAAACACTACTTCTGTTATTCAGAGCTGCAGTTGTCTTTTAGTTCGATTTATGTTGTTTCATGCAGCCTTAATATGCAAACCACTCCGCTCGCCAGACTGATTTATTAGCGTTTTTGTCAACAGCAATATATACTGAAGTTTATTTTGCTGTGTGTGCTCGTTGTGACTTGTGCACTTATTTTAGTTGTGTCCATGTGAGTTCTGGGATGGTTTGTGCATGGTTATATTGTGTTTTCTGGTTTTCTGTTTGCTCTGCGTCTTCCTGTGCTCCACACCTGCCCTGCATCAGTCTCGTTAGCCCTGCCCTGCTCCCTGTGTCAGCAATTTAATCTTTGAAGACATATCTATTTTAGGTTGTTTTTTTTTAATATATTATCTCCACTTATGCGTGTCCACAGGAGGAGTTATAGTTGTTGAGAAATACATTAATTAACACTGATATTTGTTTACAACTATAGTGTGTTAAAAAACCATTTATTAACTGCTAAATGCTAAATAGGGGAATGTAAAATAAAGTGTTACCAGAACTAACCTCTCAGGATAATTGCAGGACATTTCCAATGTCCTAAAAGCTAAAATGTTTTGTTTGGCACTTCATTGACATTTAATGGAAACACATGGAGAAAGCAACATTTTGTCAGCAGAAAAAGAAAATGGCATAATGGAAGAAACGGGTGCAAATAACTGACAGAGAAAAGTGAACTGAAAGATTTGTTTCAGAAACCAAAAGGTGACACCATAGACAGCTATGTTTTCCTACAGTATGGTGTAATCTTATCAAATGTCATTTTCGTTGTAGCATAATGTTGGCTTCAGCCTGGTGCGACCTGCTCGTACAGACTCCGGCGGCGGTTGATAATCAGTTGATTTCTCTTACTGGGTTATGTGGTCAGATGTGCTGGGGGTTTACCTCAGTATAAGCCTGGGTGACCTGCTCGTACAGACTCTGGTGGCGGTGGATGGCGAGCTCCAGCTCCTGCATCTCTGATGGTAACCCTCCCTCGCTGCACACTTTACACCACGCCTCCACCTCCGACAGGAACTGAGGGACAAACACAGTCACACACGGACAATATTTACATGTCAATTAATTCAATAAGACTATGAATAAATAGATAAATACTAAATAAATACTGCACAATGTGATGCACAAAGTCTTTCTAGCCCTTGTTATTCTGATTTTAGGCCAGGGATGGTGATGTAGCTTGATCAGTCATTCGATCTATCTGTCTGTCCAACACTTTGTTCCAGATTAAGACATCTCAACAACTACTAGCCAGACAGCTATAACATTTGCTTTAGATATTGATGATCCCTTAATGATGCTTCTACAGCGGCTCTTTCTCACACTGGTATCGACCTTTCATTTGAACTGAGTCACCAGGACGTTTTTTCCCCTTTATACGCGTTGTCTGGCTGTCGACCTCCTTTCCTCAAGTCCCCTTCTCTCAAAATGTGAAACGAGGTTTGTTAAACGAGAGAAGATGTACTGAAATTTCCGGCTCTATTAATTGTAGTATAATGTAGATATTATGACGGTTAATTATGCATTTATGAGCTTGGATCCCTAGTAATTAAAATTTTGGGTCACATGAATAAAACAAAAATGTTTAAGGAACCCTGCTTTAACCCCTTTTGATTTTAATGAACACATCATTTTCCCTGTAGTGCCACCCTTGGGACAGTTTGACATTTTAATCCACAGAGATAGTGAGGCTCTAAGAATAGGATCATCAGTATTTATTATTGTGGAATAAATGAATAAACGGTGTAGAGGCCGCTAGCAGGGTTTCACACCTTTTAGTCTCGTTGCTGTATTTTCGAGACGATTTACTAACAGAATTAATGTGGCTGCAAAAATGCTCGCTCTACCCTCTTCTCTCATTTTCACTTTTTTCTTCCATTTATTCTCTCTGTACTCTTGCCAGTTTCCTTCCACTCATCTCTCTTTTCCCCACTTTTGCTCCCTCTCTCATCCCGACACTTGCTTTGTTTTCTGTTTCACTTATGGCTCTCTCTCAATCTCAGCCGATCCCTTCACTGCCCCCGCGCCCACTCTCTCTCTCTCTCTCTCTCTCTCCCTCGCTCTCAGTCTTTCATCTCTTGCTCCCTCAAATGTGCACTTGTAGCTAATGTCAAGGGCCCAGTAGGAATCAAACCAGCCCCATCTGTTGCCATGTCAACCTTCCAAGAAACAGCAGCAGAGCAGTTTGATCTATTAAATATAATCAGACACTAAAAATGTCCCATTTACATTTTACATTCTGGACATGTGTTTGATGAAGAGAGACTCCTGAATTAGATAGTTATTGGATCACCAACTAAGCAACAGTGGTCTCACAGTAAGTGGAACTGCTTTTGCTCTAATAACAGAGATGTGAAGGGGAAGTCCTTACATAAGGTTAGAAGGAGGAGGGGGTGTTGGCTTTTTTTTCCCCCCACAAACATTGTGTTCTCATCACTGCAATCAAAGTTAAAAACAACAACAAAACAATCTCTGCTCAAAGACTCTCGTTAACTTTTAAATGATTTTTTTTAGCCCACCTGCTCAGCCTTCTGGTGGAAAACAGATGACATGGCGAGGATGGTGGAGCGCTCGTCGAGTGCAGCAGCAAAGCTTTTCCAGTCCTGGTCCAGCTGACCTGAGATCTGCTTTATCTGTGTGGAGGCGTAGTGACCGGCCTCAGCCAGGCGACTCGCCACTGACATGATCCTGTTGATGTTTACATAGGCGTTCTGGGGGGGGGGGGGACAAAATCACAATACGCCATTGGCTCATCTTGTTGGTCTATTACAGGATCTAAACATATTTAACATTTTGCATAAAATACTGTGTCAAGACACTCAAATTATTATCTGTGAGCTTAATGTTCTGTACTAAACCTCAACCAACTGATTTCTGCTGTGCTGTGGCTTGTGTCTTTTCTCTGTTAGTAGTGTGTTAACCATGCTGGTAACCTCTCTGCACTTTCATGCAGAGTGAACTGCAGTGAAGCAATTAAATGTGAGAAGAAGAGTTTATTAAGGTTCTGGGTACCATGGAGTTCATAGCAAAGTGGTTGTGTTGTGTCTGGAGCTCCACGGCGTGTTGGTAACCTCGGCCGATCTCAGTGTGACTTTGCAGGAACACTTCCTTGTTGTGGCTGATCCAGTCAAACATCTGCACACACACACACACACACACACACACACACACCCACATAAATACCATTATAAACTATGTCATATATTCATTTTAACACTGCTGACAGCTGAAAGCCTTGTATTACACCTGAAACTCAGACCATTGCGTTCATTTTTAAGAAGTACAGACAGTGGCCTTCACACAATAATTAAAACTATATATTTTATAGTCTTGCACATAAATCTTTGTGTGCTATATTTTTAGTTTTTTGATGAAAGCTGCATATGAAGGTCATACGTATGAATGTCTCTTGTTGTTGGCTCCATCTTTACCAGCTGATCAGTGCAGAGCCTAAAAGGCCAGGACAAACTCCACCCTTGCCTCTCTATCTGACTCAATCTTTGGTGACAGATGGAGGCCGATTGTGGCGCCGTGTGGTTACCATGGTTACCGTGCCATCTCACACAGTCATTTCTCTAGCTGTGATTTCCACAGAGCGAACACCTCGTCAGGTCTGACTGTTTGCTTGGCTCGACTGCGAGCGCTGAGTGTTTCCCACAGTGTAAACTCGTCCGCACACCCCCGCAAGTTCCTCAGCAAGACAACGCTGATGTGGACAGAACTGTTTTCTTTATTCTTTCTGTTTGCTTTACAGTAAATATTTACCGCTCCTGCATGTGGATTTTTTTTTTTTTTTTTTTTTTTGGAACAGCACACCAAGTCAGCTGACGCCCTTCTGTCTGTCTGTGTGTATGTATTTGTGTGTATGTGAGTGTACAAGCTGCACTCACATCAACAACACTTAAGATACTAACAAACATATGCGGTCCTGTTAGCAAGAGGCAGGGTTACAGGGTTACAGGGTGACACGGTTCAGTCATGCTGGATCTCCATCCATAAAATCTAGTATTTTTGCATCAGATCGACTTTAGAAATGTTTGCTTTGTCACCAGGATATATGACTGTTTATTGAATTTAATTGCTACATTTTTACTGTTTGCAAAACAGAAGCTTTTCGGAGGTTGCTATCGCCTGTATTTCTTAAATATTGACCCCTTGATCAGCTGAGCATGATCTTTACATATATAGCATTTTGGAACGAAACCACATGCATGTTGTAAACAGGCTGGTATGTTAATGATGAATGGAAACCATACATATCACTCACAACTGCAGCTAATCACTTAGCTGGTATGAGTGAAGCAAGGCTGGCTGATTTCCCGCTGGCTTGACTGCTAACTGAATTCTTCTGTTTAGATAAACACTAAAGGCTAATTTATTCTGGCCGCTAAGGAGTTTCCTGAGACATTTACGGTGACACAGAGGTGAAAAGGACAAAGAGTGGAAAATGTGACACTGGAAAAAAAGTTCATTTGGATGGAAGCTGAAGAGGAAATACAGGCTGTGCCTCTTCCCTTTCATTTCACAACAGTTATCATATTGTATTGAATCACAGCTGCGGATATTATGTTATTTATGTTAACAGATTGTTGGCAATTGTTGGTCTCATCTTTTCCCACATTCCTGTGACTCCAGCAATTTGAGAGCATTTTTGAAAGCACTGAGGAAGGATCCAATGATCAAAAAAAAAAAAAGGAAAAAAAAAAACATTTTAATGATGAAAACATTAGTTCTTGATGGCTAACTTAACACACTCAGTGTGCATCACAAGCCTGTTGCTGCTTCACAATGCTGCTTCCAGCTACTGTGTCTGATCAGTAGAACATGAAACTATCACTAGGGGGCTTTTACTGTGAGGCAGCTGCAGGCATGCAACATAGAAGACTTCAGTTAGATGCTCAGTTATTTTTTGATATGTTTGTACATTACATTCCACTCCGTTGATCCAGTTCACCACTTTCAAACACAGAGACACGCTGCCGAAATGTTTCAGCGTGCCTCATACTGCCACCCCAACGCGGGTACAGTATGACTCACTTTCTCTGCGTCCTGTTCGAAGAGGCGGAGCTGGAAGCACTGGTCCAGCTTCAGCTTCCTCACATGCCACGTCTGATGGAGATGTTGCCTAGTGGAGTGAAGCTTATCCAGCAAACTGGCCACCTGGCAAAAAACATACATTACCAAATCTTAGATGATGTATCTTCTGTTTTATCCAGTTGGGGAAACAAGTTACATTTATAGTTAAGATTGTTTTGTTTAAGAAAAAGCAGAGAAACATGCAGCAGCTCAAGGTTAGACAGATTGTGTAATGTTCCTAAAATACAACATCTACAGTACATTTTATCCTCCAGTTTGATATTTCCAGTATCTGGTGTCAATGTGTACTGCTTCATGCCAATTTCCTGCTCAAGTCGTAACACTTTTAACTCATCCAGATGCATTTTTGTCTCAGTTCATGTCATGTACAGCGAATCCGCAGCTGTTTGCAGCCATTCATGTATTTTCATTGGCTTGGTAATGCATTCACACCACCTTGAAATTTTGTTTTGCTTATCTGAATGCACATACACATTTTTATTTGCTTTAAGCATCAATAAAACGCATGTGTTGCTTGGTTTTTGAACTCCTCAGTTAAAAAAAAGCATTTGAGTGGCATTTCATCTATTTTAGAATAGATTTTTATTTCTTATTTGTTCTGAATTACATCCTACATTCTTTACACTTCTAATTTGTCATCTTACTGTTCTGTTTGTTTTAGTGTCTCAAAGTGAAGCACTTTGTGACACATTTATCTATTGAAGTAATAACACACATCTGTAAGATATAAGATGTATTTTTCAGTTCTAACATTAATTATTAATATAAAGCATTCCTCTGTTTGTAATGTGAAGTGTGTGTGATTTGTACAAACAACCTGTGCAATGAAACTCAGTGTTCCTTCACAAACTTTCCCTGTGGAGTCCTTCAGCTAACGAGCTAACATGCCGCGAGTACTTCTCATTAGCGCTAATGAGGGATGGTAACGAGCTGTGGGCCTTGGCTAGGTGAAGAAAAAAATTATACTGTGCACTTTATCACGTATTGCAATTTAGTACGCTTTTAGTGTTCACAGGTTGCTATGATGTAACATGACAGTATTTTGTGAGGAATGTAGCATAAATGATCAACATTCATCTTCATAATTGATAAAAATGTATCATGTTGGCTTTCTTCATGCTGTGTTTAGGATTTACTGCCAAATGTCCTAGTGAGAGTGAATCTCAGCTTTTTTTTTTTTTGTTCATATTCCAGCAGTCAAATGAGTTCTGCATGTATGAAATGTGCATGTGTGTATGTAAACAGTCAGTTCCTTCAGTTAATCTGCCAACAGTCATGAAAGAATCTCAAAGGAGGATAATGCCTTCTATTTGAATTGAAGTATTTACTGGATGTTTTTATGTCATGCGTTTTGACTCACATAATCTCCTCTTTTTCTCTACTTTTCCTCTGAGCTTCAATGCTGCTTTAAGGAGAGTGCTGAGCTTAAATCACGCCAACTATCTGCATGTTTTTGGTTTGTCATTTGCTACATGTGCATCAAAAGCGCACATGCATTGGAAGGTAATAATAAATACTTTCATTTTTTGCAAGAAAGCAGCCTTCAATCAGCTTCTAGTTGTTTCTCCATGGATCAGCTGGATAGGGCTTTTTCCCCACTGTATTTGATATGGATAAAATATCTTTTAAGTCATGATATTGTTTTGGCATCTTCCCTGGAACTTCACTGGAATGGGCTACTTACTTTGGGCACCAGGCTCTGGAAGTCAGCAGATCCGGAGATGCAGTTCCTCCCTGAAAAACCATCACTAGATCGGATACACTGCAGCAACCTCTGGCCTTCCCGGTCCAACTCTTCCACTGGAGCCTTCAGTACCTACAGGGAGAGAAAAAATTATGTTAGTAGTTTAACATGGTTAAGTTGTCTCAACTGATGAACGAACTATAATGTGAGGGTCGCTCAGTTCAGCCCAGATGGTGGAAATATAATTAATCATGTTTCCACAGTTTGCATCATGCCAGTCACTCTCCCACCTTCTTCTTCAGCTGTGTGTGCTCCTCTATCAGCCGACGAGATCCCTCCACATCAGCGGGGAATTCTTTCTTGGACAGAAGCTCCTGCAACATACAGTATAGCTTTTCATGTTGTGGTGAACAATTACTGTATCCAACCATCCATCTATTTTTCTCTTCATCGACCATTCATTCATCTGTCCACACCCCACCTGCAGGTCCTCTAGTCTGGATAATAGGTGAACAGCATTGGACATGAACTCCTCCAGAGAAACTCTCAGCTCCATCCACTCCTCATGATTGTAGTCCAGTGAGCCTTCGAAGTCATCTGTCAGCTGAGAGGGATCCACCAGCTTGGCCAGACCTTCTACTGACACCATGCTGGTCTGGTAGACAAGAAAAGGAATTCAGGAGAAATATGAAAATACATGTTTTTTTGCACAATGTAAAAATCTAGAAAATGGCAAAGGAAGAAAACATTACATCTTAACCTGTTTGTTATTTCCTAAAAACTGCACTGCTCTGACAAACTCACCATACTTCTATTCTCAGTGATTACCAGGCTGCAATATCCAGAGCTTTAGAGTTTAAACTTAAGCTTTAGAGTTTAAACAGTCTTATGAATCAGCTTGAACTTGTCTGTTGTGAAACTTTACCTACCTTAAGACCAAAAAAAGCCCCATATATGTGCTTTCCACATAGTTTTTCCTTTCTGGGCATTGACATTGGATATTGGGATGAGTAAGTGCATAATTCCGAGCACATTTAAAGGATAAGATTTAAGATTTTAAGATTTAGGGGGATCTATTGACGGAAATGGAATATAATATTCATAAATATGTTTTCATTAGTGTATAAATACCTGAAAATAAGAATTGTTGTGTTTTCGTTACCTTAGAATGAGACCTTTATATTTACATAGAGGCAGGTCCTCTTCGACAGAGCCCACCATGTTGCACCACCATGTTTCTACAGTAGTGGAACGGAACGGACAAACCAAACACTGGCTCTAGAGAGGACCTTTTCTTGGCCACCGTAGGTTCTACACACTTGGAAGGGAGGAGTTGAGGGGAGGGGTATTCAGTCGGTTGCAATCTGCAACCTCACCGCTAGATACCAGTAAATCCTACACACTGGTCCTTTAACAGTAAAACTAACAGTAACTAACTAACTTACTCTGGTGTAAATGCTTCTAGAAAAACATGCCATTAGATCTTTAGTTGGCACTGGAAAAAAATTAGATTAGAGAAAATGGTTCATAATTAGTCCTCATTACTGTATCATGTAGCATATTTGCATATTAAAGGTGTGACTGAGTTCAGCATGAGAAATTAGAAACATTTTCTTTTCATCCCCCTTCTGTTGCATGGAAAATGAGCAAAGAGAAAGTGAAATTTCGACTCTGACATTATCTTTTTGGGCACTAAATGGATCTAACGATAATCCAGATAGCTGGAAATTACATAACCATCTCCTTACCTGTTTTGTAAAGTTACAAGACAAGAAAAATATAAACACATTAAAGTGTAAATAAAAAAATGGAGAGTAACATTAAAATATAGCTAATTGATAATAACACTTAAATTTGGGTTTGTGTCGTTCAAATCGGGGAAAGGCATCATTTCCAGCTACCATCTTTGTTTGTATTAGGAAACAGTCACAACCTTGGAAACAGGTCTGAGCAGCAGACAGAATATATTTCCATTCAGATGGTTAATAGAGACTTTATAGATTCTAGAAACAGCGTTAAAATATTCATAACCTGTACAGAGACTTTGACTGAAACAAAAAGCCCACTGAAACTGAAAAGCCCACTGACCTCAAAGGAGAACTTTGCGCTGCCGAAGTTCGTCTTCTGTTTCTGCCAGAAGTTGTCCGGTTTGATGATCAGCGCCACACAGATCTCAGCTGGAAAAAACTCTTGTAGTGTCTTTAGCAGAGGCTTGATCAGTTCCCACTTAGAGCCACGCATGTCAATGATAACGGTGAAGCCACGCTTACATACATCCTCACTGCAGACAGACAGACAGAAGACACAACAGAGATAGAGAAAGTGACGATACGTGGTTAATAACCTTAAAATCCCAAATAGTGATTTCAGATACATCAAACTAATTACTGTAGAAACCTTCATGGTACAAGCCTACGCAGTGGTTTAAATTCTACTGTAGGTTTGCAACTAACCATTATTTTCATTATAGATTAATCTACTATTTACGATTACGATTAGTTGTTTGATCCATAAAATGTCAGAAAATGGTTAAAAATATTGATCACTGTTTCCCAAAGCCCAAAGTGATCTCTTCATTTTCCTCTTATAAATTATTCAAAACAATTAATAAGCATTTAAAATAGTTGGCATTTAATGTAATAGTTGGCAACTAATCAATTGACTAATTGTTCAGCTCTAGCCCACTGATTGTAAAGAAAGTAGATGATGAGCTTGCAGTCAGTCATATTTCAACAGTGGAAGAAGTTTACTTGGATAAAAGTAGAAATACAACAGTGTCATCGTACAGAAGTATTAAAATAACATCCCCTTTCAGAGTTATATTACAGTTTATTATCACTACTACAATGAGCAGCTTTATATATTGTTGGGTAGTTGAATTCATAACAATGCATCACATTTTATTTGGAGTTCATATATTTTATGTAACATAACATAACATTTTAGTCTGCAAATTAACTATGTGGTATCAATATCATATTTCAATCTAAAATGTGGTGAAGGATGTATAAAGCAGCATCAAATGAAAGTACCCAAGTGAAGTGCAAATACTTCAAAACTGCAGTGCAGTGCAGTGCAGTGCTTGAGTAAATGTACTTACATTCTGTCACTGCATTTCAACTGATAGGTTACATAAACTTTGGCTTAAAATACTAATGAGTTATGAATTTCCTCAGCCAATCAGTTATTCTGAATGGAGGAGTGCAGCAAAGAGATATATTTCTTTTTTTTTTAATCCATCATTTTAAAGTAGTCTCTGAGATATATCACACTTTGGCAGGCTGAACAGCCAAAATATATCACTAATCTCCACATATCTCTGGCCCCACTGAGCTGGTCTCTAAGTATAGAAGTGAAGTCATAAACAAAGGTAAATGCACAGCAGTGTGCTGATAACATGCAGGTAATAACAAAGCAAACAAGAGAAGGAAGAGAAACCACTGCACACTCCAAAATAGCCTCAATGAGATTGTTCTATCTTGTAAAAAAGCAGTAAAAGTCCCATTTCCCTCGTGTTGAGGACTAACATAGCTACATAATTATAGAAGAATCTACAACAGAGGGGACGTATCACCATGCTGACTGAAACATAAAACTGCTTAGGCATTTTACAAGAGAACGTTTTAGCCATAACAGCTGAAATATATTGTAACGCCGGTCAAAGTGCCATCACCACTCCATCGCTGAGCAGCTCTCCCAAACCCAGAGAGGAAGGTTTTACTTCCAAAATAGAATTTATGCAGCAAAGTGATGTTTGAAGACACACATTTCAGAGGTAATCTATGAATTATCTTTACTGACAGTCTACGAGACTGAAATACGCCCCTTGAACACAAATCTCCCATATTATTTACAACACCATCTAATCCACCTAACCATCAAATTCTGTATTCATTTTTCCTCATATGTGGCATATTAGATTACTGGGAGTATTGGGGTGATGCACATTTAAGCTCATGTTTTCAAGACTGTTTTGGACCACACTCACATATGTAAAATACATTTAGAGCATGAAGTCAAAAATTGCAGAGTAAAATTTAAGAAGGTTTCAAGCCCTGAAGGAAAGGACAGGAGGAAAAGTAAAAGCTGAGAACAAAACACTGAGCATGTGACAGGACAACACTTGTAAACAGATATTTCCTGACGACCAGTAGCAGCTGAGAAACCAGTACAGAGTCAGCTGTGTATGCTGGAGTCTAATGGGCCTTAAATTCAGCTGCTGCTGATTGGAGAGTAAAAATATACTCAAATTACTTCACCTCCAAACACACTCACACGTAGCCTCTATTAATACAGATTCAACGACCGCACATCCATTATAATATCCCTCAGGGAAGCACAAATTCCGCAAGTCACCATGGAAACAGCAGCTTGATTAGCAGGAGGAAGCAGAGCGGGGCTGGAAGCTAGGGATCGAATATTAATACAGATTTTGGGCTAGTTTGGTTCAGTAGGATTGTGTTCTCATCAGCCAGGTATATGTGTTAACATGTGCATCAGTCTGTATGAACAGACTGGTTTTTAAGTAGTTTTTAAGTACACTGTGCTGTTTTAAAGGCTGAAAGTGCACCAAAAGCGTTATGAGGTGCGTCAAATAGCCCCTACTCAGACTTTTGGAGCATCAAATGAATGAGGATCCAGCGACCAAAACTGTTTTTTCTGCAGCCAAAAAAGAGAAAGAGAGCACGATCAGCTGACAGCACACGCCAGCAAGAAATAGAGACAGCAACAGAGACAGTCTTCTAGTGTCAACTCTGCACATAAATCATTCTGTACAAAGAAGTTCAAACACCCAACTGAAGGAACAAGTAGAAAAAAACATTTTTTTATTGGAGAGGGTCTATGAGCCATTAAAAGTTCACCTATAATTATTTCTATTCTCTAACCTGAACCTGTTCCAGGTCTCTGCAAGTTCATTTTTATTGCTTGACATCAAAGGTACCCTGTGGAGTTTTTGATTACTAGGGCCATGGAGCAGTCTTTTTAGGAGTGGTTTCCCATTTTGTTTGTATCACACATGCACACAATGACACGCCTGTGAGCACAGTGGCAATGCGTGGCGCATTCCTGTTTTTCAAAAAATTAAAAGAAATGTGTAAATATTTTGGTGAATATGCAGGATGGAAATGCATTCAGCATGTTTGTTAGGCCCCAAGGATGCACATAAATAGAAACTGGATGCAACTCCAGTTCTATGAGTATATGCAATGGGGTAAACCATATGAAATCAAATACATTTCGTTGAGCAACACTGAATGTAAACAAAACTGTGTACAAGCCAAGTCTACAGGCAACTTAAACTAAAACCAGTGGCCAACAAGAAGGTAAGAAATTCATTTAAAAATGGATGATATACCTTGGAAAATGATCAAGAGTAATGCTAGGTATACAGTAGGTGATGTGTTGTCAATGGATTAAAAATACTAAACATAGTATGCACTTGTATGATCCTTGAACTGAGGGCATTCTGTAGCTTTAGTCTTTTTTTAGTTGTTTTGATGTGCCAGTCTCCATGAAAACCCACCAATAAACAGGATGTGGTGTTAATATCATCACATTCCAGCTAAAGCTATCATATCAGCCTTCAAGATACAAGCTGATCCTAGTTACCTTACACACAATCTGTTTACATGCTGCAAGTCATCGGCATAATATTTGAGCAGTAATAGTAGTTTTTTTTTTTCTCTTCTTTTTGTGGTTGCACTGCTGCACGTATTTCTGTTGGCTGGGATGCCACAAAATTAATCAGCCACAGATGAGCTGAGGCAGATCTCCCCTCACAACAAACATCAGTGAGGAATCATCTGCTTTCATGCCACTATTCATTAAGTCACTTAAAGGATGTTTATAACAAGACTCTGAAATTATTTAAAAAGTGACGTGGACAATTTCTGACATTTTCGGAAAGTCGCAGGAACTAAATAGCTAATTTGTCTTGGTCTGTGATTGATTAGTTCTCTCTGTGCCAACTGATTCCATGTAACATCCTCAGACTGTGATGTAGGGCCATAGGACTAAACAGGCTTGAAGCTGAGTGTGACAGACTTGCGGCTGTCTGCTGCAAACACTGCCGCTTTCATGCTGATGCAAATCAGACGCTGCTCTCCATCTGCTGCTGTGATGAGGAAGAAAGGAGTGTTTGATTCCACAGTGTGGACAGCATTGAATCGCTCTGCATACACTCCAACATCCACTTTATCCTCTTTCTATTTGTCACAACTAAGTCTGGTTCGCTAAACGTTATTGTCCTGAAGTACAGCTCAGAATAAGAAGTCTGATTAAAAATTTACACGGTTAATAATTTCAATAAATAACTAAATGTGAAAATAATCTACTCTAACAGTGTGTCTAAAGGAAACAATACTAATGCTACTGTGTGTGTGTGTGTGTGTACCTGGGAACAGTAGACAGGTAGGTTACCAGCCTCCTCAGGTCCTCCTGTTTTATTCGGTCGTGGTTGCTTCTGGCAGGAAATGTCAGGATTGGTCCTCCTCTCTTATCTCGCCCACCTGTGCATGCACACACAATTAGCATAATGTTTAATGCTGCCAAACACGTAACGTTCATAAGACTGGCTTTATTTTATCGTTCTGTATTATTAACAAATCCCATGAAAAGACATAAACCAACAATAAATTGATCCTGCTAGTATTGTCTGTGCCTTTTCTAGTATATGGCTCAACAACACAGAACCCCACTGGTACAAAGGAACCGTGAAGGAGTCATTTAGAGACATGCTCTATTATTACAATGAACATAGCAATACTAGTACAGTAGTAACAGCAGCCAGTAGTTGTAACCAGTAGTTGTAATATTAGTACTGTAGTGCAGTAATAGTAATAGTAGTAGTTATAATAGTAGTAGTAGTGGTAGCAGTAGTAGTAGTAGTGGTAGCAGTAATAGTTGTACTCATACAGCAGTTACAAGTTCTATGTAAAGAATGTAATTTCAATTTTTTATTATTATTGATAATGTTTAGCATTTACCTAAACAAAAAAGAGAAAATATGAAAATATCATGCACAAACAAAATACAGAACACAAAATCCAAAAAGTGAACCATTAAAGCTTTGAAACTATCTTCACACAGCAGACGGTACTCTACACTACAACCACTATCACTCCATTATCACCAGCTAGACCATATCACAGTTAATCTGCACATTATTTTACACTAACAGCTACAGTATCTGTGCATCTGTAACATAACTCCCATCACAGCTACATCAGACTGTGGACACACTTTCCAAAGCCTCTGAAACCTATGTGAAATACAAACGCTCTCTCCCTCTCTCTGTGATAAATTATGTGTGTAGAGATGTTTTGGTTAGATTAATGTAAGAAACACAAACCGCACTGTTTATGAAACTGCTACTCAGACGTGGAAAATCGGTCTGTGTGTGTGTGTGTGTGTTTATGTGTGTGTGTGTGATTTGGGAGGGAGTATGCTGCTATAATCTAAGGAGGAATCTGGATGACAGATTGTTGTTGGCACTGGGTCTCTCGTCCTCTCTCGCTCTCTCTCTCTCCCTTTGTTTCTCTAGGTCTCTCTGCCTCTCTCTCTCTCTTTCAGAATTACTTTTGCACTTGTACATAATTACTACAGTACCTGAAGAAAGAAAGAGTACTCCTGTTGTTCTAAAACAGTGTAAAATCTGTGTAAAAAAATACATTAAAATCAATTGATAGTCCTTAATGTATAAAATATATATTCCATTCTAGTATGGTAGTGTTAGCCTGCATTGCAATATACCAGGGTATTTACACTTGCCAATATTTTTACAACTTTCTTGGTATACAATGCACATTTAGCATTCTTATGTTGTTCAATCCATCTGAAACTCAGCCAGTGGATTACAAAGGATGTTTTCTGTGCCTCACTGAGGCTGCAACTAATGATTATTTTCATAATTTTCTTAATTAATCACATAATTGTTTGGTCTATAAATTTTCACAAAATAGTAAAAATGTCTGTTGCAATTTCCTGAAGCCCAAGTTAATGTCTTAACATTGCTTGTTAAAACCTTAAAATGAATAATTTACTGACATAAAACCTAAAGTAAGGCAGCAAATCTTCACAATTAAGAAGCTGCAATGTTTTGTTTTGGGGGGGTTTTGGAGGGGGGGCGGGGGGGAATATTAAAAATGGCTTGTGACAATGATTAATCAATTATAAAAGTAGTTGCTGATTATTTTTTGTTGATTAACTAATTGATTCATCAACTAATTGTTTAAACTCCATTTTTGACATACAATGGCTCAATTTTTACAAAATGTTCACTGTAAAATCCTTGAAGTACATCTTTAATTCCAGAGAGTCAACTTCCTGGGTTTACTTTGTTCCTGCTAACACCAGCAGAGACCAGACCCGCGACCAGAGCTGAGCCATGTCCAAATTTGATTCAGTGTCATCAGGTTCAGTTAGTGGAGGGCTGTATATAAATATGTGTAATACCCAGAGTTGATCCATGCTGACCCGCTATCAGCTCTGATCACATGGTGAGTCATAATCATAAATGTAGTCAGCTGTTCAGGTCGATTGGTTCGGGTCTAATTATCATGGAGTCTATTTCTGACCAGCTCACGTGTCTCTTTCAAAATGACTTTCTGCATGTCAGGTTTGAGTCTACATTGGATCAGGTCCCATATTTTTGAGTAATGAAGGTCTCTACCACAGAACTGTAGTTAGAAATAAAATGAGACTACAAAAAACATTGAAGCATACGATACTTTCATGAGTAAGGGTTTAATCTTGGGAGGTTGTGACCTGTGCCTGGATTCTTGTTAGCTCACAGCAGCTGTCGCAGCTGGGGAAAATTTTAATTTTTCAATATTTTGGAAGATTGGAAGCCCTGTTGGTCAATTTAAGAGGTCCTGTGATGTTAGCGTCCGCCTGCTAACTCTTGTGTTTGTTCAGAATATCACGAGTGTTGGTGAGTGTGATGGCCTGTGGAGTGAGACTGTTCATGTGTCTGCTCTCTCTGCTTGTTTTGGCACACGGTGATCTGTTGTGCCTGCCAGATGGGAGAAGTTCACATAAGTCATGTTCAGGGTGTTAAGCGTCTCTGATGATTTTCCCTGTCCGTTTCCTGACTTAGGAGGTGTTTAAGTCCTGGAGGGTGACTGGTCCATACCAATGATCTATTCTGCAGCCCTGTTTGTCTGTTGTAGCTTGTTGGCACACAAAGAAAAGTAATCCTCCATGGTGACTCTATGTTGGTCTCACACTTCATGTCCTCAGATCTCAGAACCTATTTCTCTTGAGCATGGTGAGGGGGGATCAGTGTGGGGAAACTCTTACTCAACAGTCTTCTCCACAGTTTTGAGCATGTTTTGCTCCAAGCTGTTGTCACCACGCTGGAGGGCCAGCTGTTCAACCTACCGCCTTGGATGAAGATGGTTGTCATGTGCAGGCTTGAGGTTTTTGTCAAAGGGGTCCCCCGCAGGGAAAACACTGACAGGTATAGAGATCTGGCGCCAGATGCATTTAACCAGAGCTGCTGACAGAAAAATAATCTGCAACTATTTTGATAATCGTTTGAGTAATACTTTAAGAAAGAACGCCAAATTATCTGGTTCCAGCTTCTTGAATGTGAATGTTTTCTGGTTTCTTTAGTCCTTCATGATGGTAACTGAATATCTTTGGGGTGTGGACCACTACTCGGGGCAAAACATGACATTTTAGGTTGCATCTTAGGATTTGAGTAACAGTGATTGATATTTTTCACCATTTTTGGACATTTTATAGACCAAACACCCCATCAATTAATCAGAAAAAGAATCAACAGATCAATCTATAATTAAAGTAATAATTAGTTCCAGCCTTACATTTAACTCTGTTTGGGTTCACATAAAGACACTCAAAGACAGAAATATGCACAAGTATTCTTTTTGTCAGTATTTCCACTCAGTTTGTCACATATGGGCACCCTTAATCAGCCGTTTTCATATCACCACCTCTGTCTGCTCCGCCAAACTTCGGATGTATCAAAAAAAAAAAAAAAAAAAGAAGAAGTACTTTTTCAACAAGCTGTCTGTGTTGTATCCTTAATCAATGCCAGATCATCACACACAGCTGTGGCTACTTATGGAGCCCATATGATATTCATCAGACATTCATGTAAGCCATCATCAGCGGTGATATATCAATTATTATCATCAAACACAAGAAAGGTGATCAAAATGCATCACGCTCATTGTCAGAACAGATGTCAGGAAGCCCTTCACAATGAAAAGAACATGAGAAAAGGGAAATAAAAATGCCTCCAATGTTAATCACAATGATACAATTTTAAATGTACGAATAAATCTTTAATTGGCATTTTATAAGCTAACAACCTAAATCTCTCTCATCTCGCTGTATTTTTCTATCTATCTATCTATCTATCTATCTATCTATCTATTCTACCCAATCAAACCACATTCTGCTCCTTGTAGAGAACTGTGAGTACGCCTGATCTGAGGGACGTGTGAGACCTGCAGTTTTCTTCCTATAAACACCATTTTATGTGTGTATAATGGCGTATGCATACACAATGTTTATACATCTAAACCGTGGAGCCCCATTTTCCAGGATATCTTCTGCTCCATGATGTAATTTGATAGTTTGGATCAGTTAGCCTGATAAGTTTTCTTTTGTCAGTCTTTCTAAAAATCTGTCCTCAATGTGAACCCGATGACTTACACATGACCTCAGTGACTCAGATGTGATCTCAAATTCTCAAAAGTGATTGAGCTACAACACAGTCTGACACTCACCTGACACGAAGGCAACTTTCTCCTTTAACACAGGAAGAACATCAGACGCCTTGATGCCTTCAGTCCTCAAAGACCCTGCAGCAAGACACAGAGAGAGAGAGAGAGAGAGAAACAGTCTGTCAGTAGAGCTTTAAGCTTTTAGTATTAATCCCATTATCAGATCAACATTCCTGTGTGAAAGAACACAGAGGCACGCACACTGACAGGAATCTGGCTTTTACAAGACCTGAAAATAATGAAGTATTACAATGTTCTTGTGTCTTTCATACAACACTGAAACAGGCTTTGAAAGAATTTTACACCTTTTGTGAGGTGTTTTATAGCCGTACAGCCTAAGTAGCTTAATTATCGTTCGTGTCATTTTACAGAGCTGTGAGTAAACAGTATGTAGTTCATCTTCATTAGGGCTGCAACTAACAATTACTTTCATTATTGATTAATCTGTCTATTCTCTCGATTAATCGATTAGTTGTTTGGTCCATAAGATGTCAGTAAATGGTGAATAATCACTGTTTCCCAGAACCCAAGATGACGTCCTTGAATGTCTTGTTTTGTCAACAACTCAAACATATTCAGTTTACTGTCATAAAGGACTAAAGAAACCAGAAAATATTCATATTTCAGAAGCTGGAGAATTTTGACTTTTTCCCCCAAAAATGACTCATAACAATTAATCGGTTATCAAAATAGTTGGTGATTAATTTAATAGTTGGCAACTAAACAATTAATCAAATAATTATTGCAGTTCTAATCTTCAACCCTCTTTATTTTATAATCTTCATATTTGTTCAGTACCCTGGTCCCTCTCTCTCTCTCTCTCTCTCTCACACACACACACACACACAGTTCATCTGGTCATCCGTCTGTCATCTTATAAAATCCCTCTCTGTCTCTCATTTTTATTAATGCTCTCTCTACACTCTAACCTCTCTCTCTCTCTCTGTCTCAGTAGAAAACAAGCCCAAATGTCCATCGCCTGCTGTGTGTGTGTGTGCGTGTGTTTGTGTGCGTGTGTGTGTATGATTACACACACACACAAACACACATTCCAAGAACATTCCACAGTGAGAACGCTAAGTCGGCAAAATCTATCTCAGGACAGAGAGAGAGACACCAGCTCTGACTGGATCTATGGCTCCGTTTGAAAAGTCAAGTTTTAAAGCACTGACGTCAACATGGGTCACTTAAACCTGTTTCACCTTCATGAAACAGGACAAAGGTCACAAAGGGTGAAGCTTCATTCTCACTTTTAGTTTGGTCAATATTTGACCATGTGATCTGGGTGATCTGATCACAGGTAAACTGTTTCGAACTGATGTGTGACCTGCCTGCAACACACTGAGGCTGCACTGGGAACAGTAATGATTTGAACCTGATGGAGCATGCTCTATAGTCTTAAATTAACATTTAATTTACCATTCCAGGCTGCCATTGGTTTCCTTTTACTTCCATACGGCATTGTAATTAAATATCAGACTCTTGAGATTTGTTTGATATTCATTACCTTATCTTGCAGACTGAAACAATGCATCAGTCTTTGTTTAAAGTCCATTTCCAAGCAGCAATAATGTATATTTTACTTACACAATTCATGCATCTTCAAGAGACTGCTAGTATAATTATATTCTAAAAAGATAAATTAAAACAACTGGATGCCTGGAAGAATCCAGTGTTTGCTCGCATGTAGACGTATACCTACTGTGCATGCGTGTCTGTGGTTGCGTGTGGGTAAGTGAGTGAGAATCATTTGTCCATTAGCGTTCAGAGGAAACTGCTTTTGTCATTTCAACACACACAGGAAACTGACGGTCTTGTCTGCGGATACACACACACGCGCAAACGCACACACACTTCAGCGTTCTTTCGGGCAGTGATTTTCAAGTCATGTTCATCTGCAGTTCTGCGGTGTTCTGTCTCTCTCTCACCGTTAAGAGGTGCTGTTCTTGTACAGAACCGTGAAGACCCGCTCAGTTGCTTCTTTTTTTAGATCTAAAACTAAAGCACTTTGTTCCAACAGTCCTGCAATAAATCTTACTTTCATGAGGTTTATAATGGTTTCAGTTTTAGCTGAAACATTTAAAAAATGTGTTGATTCAACTTTATGGTGGTAGTTTGTGGTGCTCTTGAATCGTATGGTTCAACACTGAGAGATGTTTCTAATATTTTGCCCACCTAATTTCTAATTTGACTTGTCTGTTTACTCAGAGAGAAAGGAATGTGTCGGCACTGAAACCAGTATGAAAATACATGTGTTGATTGAAATACTTACAGTATAATAAGAAGAATATGATCCCAATTGTTTCATTTTTTTCTTTGTCATTGTTGTTTCTCACCAGGAAAAGAGGATTATAGATACAGTAGATAGAGAGGATTATGCAAATGTTTCAACTGCCAACACACGGAGTCAGGCACACCTGCACAGCCATAAAACTTGTTTGCGCACACACACAGGCACACACACACACACACACAAGCACAGATTCACTTGTTTATTTCACTCACTGCATTCTCTTACATCCATTAGGGATTCTCACCTGTAGCCTTAACCAAAACCCCAGTCTTACCCAAAGAATTTAATGGTTAATTTAATGATACCAGTCTTACCCCCTGATGGGAGAAAAGTCCCCCCTAGTGTTACTATATGAACAGGTTTCTCTCTCCACATACATATAACTCACACACTCCACTCTCCTCCACAGCCTTGACACACGCTGTCAACAATCCATCAACTGCAAGAAAAAAAAGACAGATTGCAGGAAGAGAGAGAGAGAGAGATAATGATGGAAGATGGAGAGAGTGAGAGAAAGAGAGAGCGAGATAACACTGACTGCCAGAACAAATTTGAGGATTTTTTTTTACAGTTCTACTCATCCGTGGAAAGACTTTACGTGACACATTTAATTCAGTGACTTTCACAGAATCACCTTCAAACATGTCTGTTGGAAGAATCCTGATGCTTCTGACTGCTCGGAGACTCAGTCAGGAAGTGAGAAATTTACATCCTAAAATACTGCAAACTACCAGCTCAGGCCTGCTAACTGTCCTGACCTGTCATTTCCAGTCATTAGTGTCTTGTAAGTTTTACAATAGAAGTAATAACAGTAACATCACTGCATTTATTTAGCCTGAACATATAGAGCCACATAAATCCTCTGTGCCTTACTTATCTCTCTCAGCCAGCAGTTATTTATTGACTCAGACAGCCTTGTCACAGTGGCAGCCTTGACATTGACTCATCATCTTCTGAATATGCTTCATAATATAAGTATTTTAAAGTAATAAGTGTTTTCTGTTTGCAAGTAAGTTTGAAACATTGGGTAAAATACATGTTGTGTTGGTAAGATTTCTATCTGTAATTAATCCCCGTCTAGTCTAATCTGATAATCAGACTAGATTGTAATTTTATTTGGCCTCATTATGCAGCCATGCAGACATTATACTGATGTTAGCGGTTTTTGGAGGCAATTCATTTTTGCCATTTTTGTGGTGATTTTTCTGCTACCATTTTTCAGACTCTGTCACAGGAAGATGACACCCCCACTCAGTTGTTTTCCCAAATAAGGGAACAGTCGCCAATGAGCAAAACACCAAAAATGTTTTAAATTGGTGTAATCTGAGACAAACAGAAGTCTGGAATCAGGCTATAATAATGCTACTCTGCTGTCAGGTCAGGGTATTGTAAAAAAAAAAAAATGTGTTTACAGGAGGGAAATTTTTTCAGTAGAGGAAGTGTCAGAGCCTGCTCCACCATGATTAAACTTTGAAAAATCATATCCTGATGCCACAACATGATTTGTTTAATTTCTTATTCTTGTGATCGTACGAAAACAGGTTGTTACATCAAGATAAAGAGCCACATAAAATACACACATCCCCTCTGAGGACTCCCACAGGGAAATCTGACAAAAAAGAAAGAACATGTTGACTATCCTTTCATCTCTCTGCTGCTGTTCCTCTACCTCTCTCTTCCGTCCTCTCTCTCTCTCTCTCAACGCACTTCATCACCATAACATTTTAAAGCTTTCAAACTAAATCCAGTTAAGGTCTCAAGTATTAAAATAACCGTTTTTTTCTTATCTTGTCTTCTCTTTCCCTTTGCTCTCTCTCTCACACACACACACGCGCACCTTTGATCCGACATGTGTTTTCTCCATCCGAGCTGTTCACCGCATACACGCATCTTCCGCGCGTGTGAGTGTGTGTGCGTACAGTAGCGATACAGCGGTGATTACAGCAGCATATGGCTGTTGAACACACTACACTAAATAACTCGGGGCCATTGAATTGACTAGACACACACGCACACTCACACACAGAGCATGTAGACTAATCTGATAGCCAAAAAAGTAAAACCTTCAGACAGAGAAAAACCTGAATGGTTTGACAGTCTTCTTCTTTGCTGTCATGCTGCTTTGGGCCAAGGCAGTGCACCTTCTATATGTGTGTGTGTGTGTGTGTGTGTGCCCTAACACTGAGGCTGACATCATCCAGAAACCAACATGAACATCTGCTAGCAATTGGTACACTGATGGAGGAAAACTTCAATGTGTGTATGTGTGTGTGTGTGTTTTTGTGTGTTCAGTGAACCCTCTATCATCTAAGAGTGAAAATTAATTCCACCAGCAGTTATCAGATTGGATGAGTCTGGTAGCTGAAGTAGACGTTCCAGGCGTAGCATTACAGCCAGGAGTACCGGTAATGTTTTTAAAATCAGCCGGCCAATGTTTGCTTTTGTCTGACTAACAGTTAGAAATCTCAATATTCAATTTGTAATGACATGAAACAGGTGAAAGCAACAATCATTACACTTAAGACGTTTCAAACAATACATCTTTGGGATCCGTATTTGATAAATCCTTTAAATGATAATTAAATTGTCAGAATTGTAACTTTTTTTTTTATTTAAAGTCCTCCTCCACTCAAAAATATGTTTTTCTTCTTGTTCCTTCAGTTGGATGTCGGATGTGATTTACTGTGCAGAATGATGTATGTGCAGAGTTTGACACTAGAAGACTGTTTTCATATTCATCTGCTGAAAGTGGAAAGTTTCTCCGTGCTCGGTGAAAACCTGATTTTAAGGGGCCTGAGAGCATGATTTGTGACATCATAACTAGTTTGGAAGCCAATCCTGGTGCAGTATGCAACTTATACAAGTGTGATGTGGAAACTTGAAGCCTCCAGTGTACATACACTGAGAACGGACTTTACGGTGAAGTAAGAGACATCTTGTGTCCAGCTGTTAAAACTTCAATGAAATATATTTACATATTCATAGATTATGGAATTTTTAATGAGGGAGAAGTAGGTTCCATTGTAAGTATAAGTGGTAATTATACTTCTTTGTGGAAAAACCATATCAGACATACATTATTGTTCCAAGCAGAGTATGTTTATATGTCTTAATACATATCTGGATGGGATCTTTAAACATGATTTTGAGGCACGGCATAAGACAATGAGATACTGTATTTCTTCTTTGCTTGTAACTGCAGAACTTGTGAGCTAAACACACTTTCAATAAGAGTTCAAGACAGGAGTTGTCTTCGAAAATTTTCCTTAAATTAATTGTAAAATTGTAAATCAGATACAAGGAGTACCTGCATATTGAATCAGAGCTCTGATTGAGTATGCAGCTACTCATTATCTACTTTGATTGTTTTTTGTACCCAGCACCTGTCCAACTGAGGTTTTGTGGAAGTGGTCATGACTACTATGTTTCAAAGCTGTAAAAAACAAACAAACGAAAGGTATTATATTAAAGTGGTCACAAAAAAAAGCTGCACTATAAAAAGGGTTATAGCAAATTGCATTGTAACAATAAATTACTAGGGAAATAACAAGAAAACTGGACACAGAAGAAGATTCGACATCCAAAATCGCAGAGGAAACAACAGTCACAAAACATCTATAATAAATGAACTTCCTGGATAAAAGGCTTAAGGGCATTTGGAGAGCAGATAACAGATGCCTGCCAATAACTGCTCGGTCTGATAAAAGGCTGGATGTCACAATGACTATGTTTACGTGCACACTAATACGAGTCATGTAAACAGCATATTTCAAATTAGGCCTAATTCCAAATGTAGCATTTTCCTATTAAGACATGTAGCATATGCTGATATTATTCTGGTTTTAGAACCATTCTTTGGACATGTACACAGTGCGTTCGGAATATGCGTCTCAATTGGAGATTTACCGCAGTTTGCTACACACGACCTCTTGTCTGTTTACTGTCAGCTCCGTGCGTTGGGCTGGGATAGAGATGCATGATGGGCTGGTTGTGTAACGCACCCCTGCGCAGGTAAAATGACATATGCTAGAGCAGGAAGGCAGACAGAGGAGAGGAATGGGAGGAGAGTGAAGAGCTGTTCAGGGTGAGCTGATAAAACAGAGCGTGGCTTCTTCACGACGGGGACGGAGGGGATTGGTTATTATCCTGACATGCAGCCATGGACTGACTAGTAAACATCATGGGACAGCCTTGGTACTGGATACGCTTGTAACTATATTATACTATATTTATAATATCAGTCATATCAGTATCATTTATAAATATCAGGCAGCAGCTCACTAATGTTTTTCATCTCGCCGGTTTACTTCCTGCCTGCAGAGATCTTGTTATTCCCATTCCCACTGGAGCAGAGAGAAACCCTGAAAACTCTCTGCATGTAAACAGGGATATTAATGGAATATTCATTTTCATTAGCCATGTAAACAGCTTAGAAGGAATATTGTCTTTTTCAGAATAAGGGCAAAAACTGGAATGTTTAACGCATATAAACGTAGTCATTGTCTATATAACTATAGAACTGTACCTGGTTTGCCTTCTACTAGCAACACAGGGTTATCCCTGCCTATCTAACTCAAAGGCGCCACGTTTGTTGAAAATTCCAGCATGTGATGTTGGTGGAACGAAGAAGGCGGAACTCAACTGCAGGGGCAGTGCAGCACCTGGACAGTCAACAGTGTGCACACACTAGTTATCTTGTAGTTCATCTTCAAAAAAGGCAGCAGTTGCAAGCATTTTTTTGATTTAATGAGTAAATAATTACCTTTGCGAGATGAACATGAAGTACATAGTGAACTTTCTACACCGTTACTCAGAGACTGACATTAGCAGAGCGGAGCAGCGATCAGCAGAAAGAAACGAGACCAGCTGACCAACACACACTGCAGCAGTAAAAAACTTAAACCAACTCTGAGGTGAGAAAAGAAAAGAGAATAAAAAATAAGAAGAAAATAACTCTGTGCTCATTCTGTTTCACCTCAAAAGCCCTGCAACCACTCAGTGTGTTGGACAACGATGTCTTTCCCTAACTTAAAATAAATAGGCTGCGGACCATTTATCTTATATGCCAGTTATGTTTCATTTTGTATTTCAGTGGAGTAAGGACACCAATTTTTCATCTTTTTGTTCCATCTTGGTATAAAGCTGAAATCCCTATGGACACTTTTGTCTGTCAAATCATGATTTTTCACTTAAGCACACAAAACTCTAAAGGTGTGCACACAAACTGTGTGCACCGCACCTTTGTCTCAAAATGATCCAGGGAAAACCCTGCAACAGAATGTTCAACTAAGCCGACTGCTGGTGGCGAAAGAGTATCAGTTTAAAAGAAGTTTCATTCACATGAATGAGTTGTTGAAATGCAATTTAACACAAATATTTTTTATATGTGTTCTTTCTATACAACTTATGTTCATTCCACAAACCTTTGTGAGTGAGAAGATACAGTCTAGCTACATGAGAGAAGCACCTGCATGCCAACAGCTAACTTGTCTAGGAACAAGGGACAAATAACTGTTTAACAGCTGAGTTCCACAATAATCTTCTTTTTGGCAGCTATCTGTATCAGAATATTCTGTGTTATGTTGTTAGGTAACAAAATAGTATATTGTTATTTTTTGTCATTAAGTTTGGAAGGAAAAAACACAGGAACACTGAGGAAATGGAAACGACTGAACTACCATCAAGAGAGGATTTTAGCCCTCAAACTCAGCAAACATTGCTAGGCAACTGGCGGAAACAGCCGGCTCTTCTTGTCATTCTGCAGCAGCTTGTTCACATAAAAACACTCAGTGAATAAACTTCTAATATCCATGAATGAATGACTGCCCTAAAAACATTGTATCTGTGTCTCTTGCCTCATTTACATGCTAGCAAGGATAAAAGCCATGAATTCAAATTAAGCCCGCTTCAGTCAACACATATACGGAGGTGCGTTGGAGTCAGTGCAGGTCACAGTCTGGAAACTCTGCTAAGTCAGTGTTGGCGGAAAGCATCACATTGAAGTCGACATCTGCATTCATATGGAGCCTTCAATTTAGATGATAATCATAATTACAAACCAATCAGAATGATAATGTCTCATGTAAACATCAAGATTAGAACACCGGTGCAAACCAAATAAATGTCAGACTCCGAAAAACAGAACCATGGCAGGCTGCTGCTGGTACAACATTAAAATATTTAGGGATCAATGTGCAGATTATTGTGGCTGAAAAATGCAAAACAAAACATTAAATAAAATAGTCAAAAGAACTGAGCAATGGCCAAGATTCTGAGCAAATAAAAAGCCTAAATCAAACATTATTACTGCATTATTGTATTATAGGATTACTGGATTATTACTGTGAATTCCATAAATACTGTATCACAAGACTAACCCTTCCGTCTGATTACTGACTGTAGACCATGCAGGCATGATGCCTCGTCACATTATTTTGGGTCATGTACTCACAGTCAGTGACACTCAAGTAACCAGGTTACTTTGAGAAATCTGGTTACGGTGGTAATCAGAGAATGTGATTACATGCACTGCGGTAAAACTGGTTACTGTAAATCCATGTATACATGCAGCAGGTCAGTAATCAGATTTCTCCTCTACCCCCGACCTTATTTGGGAAGCATGGCTCTTATTTTGACTGATTAAGTGATAGAAGACACTGTGGTGGTCCTGACTTTGTGTGTGTGTGTGTGTGTGTGAGAGAGAGAGAGAGAGCAGACAGAGTGGAGCTCTTTGTCACAGATAAATGTGTCAATATTAATTTTTCACTAGTAAAATGTTCAGCCAAGGAAACTTATTTAGACTTGTACAGGCTACTTTTTGCCGTACAAGTCAGACTTTAGTCAGACTTTGGATGTAATAATCCTAAATACATGGACTCCATGTAATTATGTCTTCCATCCACCTGCTCCACTGTTACTTTCCTCGTGTAAACTCTTGTAAATCCATACACAAGTGTACTTGTAAAAAGAAATCAGGTTTCTCTACTGTAATCCCTGAATACGGTAACCAGATTTATATGAAATAAGCTGACTGTACAAAAATAAAAAATTATAGCTGAAGACAAAAGGTGAAAGAGTGAAGAAGTGTGGATATTGTACCATAATGTTTCATACGTTTTTTACTGAAAGATGCAATCGGCAACAAAAAATACCTGAAAAACAGCAACATCAGAAGGTCGATGTAAGGTGAAAGAAACACAGGCGTCAAAAAATCCCACAGGCACTGAAAGACACACACACACACACACGCGCACACACACACACACACACAAAGACACACAAAGACACTCACAAAGTCTTTAGAAGTCTTTCAGAGAACATTCATGTTTTTTTCATGTGGTAGTGTGGGAATAAATGTTGCTCTAATGTGTGTGCGTGTGTGTGAGAGCATCATCTATATCCTGCACGCACACACACACACTTTGCAGGAACAAACATAGAAGAACATTTATTCCCACACTACCAAATGAAAAAAACATGATCAAAACACGATCAAACATCAATGTACTCTGGTGTGTATGGTATATTTCTTTTTTATCGCAGCAAGGTCACACAGCCTGGAAGTGATGTCACTACTTATGGTGTGCGTATGATTCATTTCATCACTGTCTATTCTTATGAAAAACTACAGGAGTAAGGTCACAGTAGACTCTACTGCGCGCACACACACACACACACACAGACACACACACATGCAGAAAGACATAGCTGGTGTTCAACGTTTCCAGACGTGTAGATGTTAAAGGTCAACATGCAGTCCTGCTGGAACCATTAACACCGCTACCCCCCAGCCCCCCCCCCCCCCCCCCCGTCTCTTTACATACATGACCTGGTAGAAGAAGCACACAGGAACCAAATGATGACCCGACCTTACAGGAAGGACTGCTACCATCATTGATATTTAGCCTAGTTTGAAGTTCTGCTCACGTAAAAACACCTCAGTCGGTGAGTGATACAAGCTTTTCACCAGACAGTGAAGGTGACACTGAGGATGCTCAGACAGCCAACAGACATCCGTTTCAATTATTAGGGTTGAAAATATGACGTACATTCTGGCCATTCATCTGAGCAGAGAGGCTCATTTCCCAGATTGGTACAACTGCGGCCAAAATTCAAAAGGCCACAGGTGCCTAATGTATCTGATAATGTGTCTATGTGTGTGTGTGTATGTGTGTGTGTGTCTATGTGGGTGTGCGCGCTCTATCTAGCAATTTTGAATAACGATCAAACAAGAGCAGTTCAACAGCTTTATGTAAAACCAAACTGCTGTGTGTGTGTGTGTGTGTGTGTGTGTGTGTGCATGTGTGTGTGTGCTGGACAGGCTATAACATGTGTGACATTCATCACACATACACACATCGAGGTCATGCGTGTGTGTCTAAATGTCTTCGGAAGAAAACAGGTGAGGCCGTCTGCACCCTAGCAACAGCTGCCCCGACGACCGGCTGCCGGACCTTGTGTGTTACCACGGAGACAGGGGCTAAGGGTGCGGTCTATCATATTTAATGCTCGGTTGACATGTTAGACAGTGACGCTGTATTCTTGGAGAGGCTGAAATCTTTGAAGTTTCAGCAGCTGCGCATCACTGAGCGGTTATAATTCATTTACCAATCAATGACGGTGCCGCGGTTTACAACCTTCCGATCAAAGCGATACTTGTCATCCAATCATCTCATCATGTGTTAACTGTCAGGATTAGGTTACGCCATGTGTTTGTATCAATTACATTTGTGTTTAAGTCCTTACTGAGTTCGTACTCATACTAGCAGTGAGCTTCCAACAAGCAAACATCTTCCTCTTTTAGAGATGTCAATACTATAAACCTGAAATTTACATTTATAACAGCTTTAACGGAACTAGCGTTATGCATGTTGATGCTGTGCTTTGCAATATGAGAGCTTTCCCTCATTTACACTGGGTATCAAAGTAAGCATTCTATATCTTGATATGGTATTTTGACAAGGAAAATGTATTTTAATGCAGCACATTGCAATCAGAAAGCTGTTGGTCAAGTTAAGATTTAGGCGCAATCTGTAACGTTTGGCGACATTCTTAAAAAAAGATTTATCCAACAAGTTGGAAATTCAACTCTGCTTCATCCCACTATCACAAGCAAGCCCAGCAAAAAGCTACAGACAAACATTTCATACAGCAGCATTGTTACACTTGACCTTGGACATGCTTGACAAGTCTGCCAGCTCCACCTACATCATTTGCATATTGAAATCTGACCACTATGTGGGAAGAATGTTCTTTTTATTCTAGCTGGAAAGAAGACCTGCAGACTAGTTAAAACCTACAAAAGCATCAAACACAGTCTGACCTTCACCTTCATACAAGGATGGTTTAGTCTTGCAGACAGAAAGGAGTGCACACTGAAGGAACTAAGTGGAGGCAATGAACGAAATACATGGACAACTGATTGAGCTGTTGCTAGGCAACCTCTCACATCTCACTCTACCAAAACAGAAGTGGTCATCCATCAATAGTGTATTTGTATTTCTCATTTATACTTTAAATTGCACAGAAAGGTCAAATAAATTTGGGTAAATGAAGTGCAAATTCTGCAGAGAGAGCTGGAGGTGAGTGAACTTCAAAATCTGGTGAGCTTTAGCTGAGCTGTGGTGTGTTGGTATGTTTTTTGGGGTGTTATTTCCTCTGTCTGTTGATGTGTGGCATAGTGTAAAGCTGTTGGCAAGGATGTGTGTTGTACCACCCACATGCTTGTGCGCTGTCATGTATGTCCCTGTACATGAGATACAACCTGCCAAATAGCACTACTAGTGGTCAAAAACTCCACAGGGTAACTTTAAACATGATCACAAAATGATTAACACTCATTTATTCACATTCATTTTTCAGTTAGCTCACTGTTTTCAGCTATTTTTTGAAAGAGATGCAAAGTAAGGAGTATGCAAAGCGTATAATAAGAATGCTTTAACCTCACAAACCTATTTAACACTTGGAAAGGCATCATGCAAAGCAATGTCATACAGTTGTACAGGCAACAAGTTCTCAGAAGAAGTGTACCAGAGCATCAAATTGTCAGAGGTATTGAAGAAGCAACTTAAAGAGCAATAAAGAGCTAATAAAAGCTAATACCTGACTGATTGCTTTCTGCGGTAGAAAACGTGGGGTATCGAACCTCGATACACACTTATGAACTCATGTCTGTAGGCAAGTTACTGAACCTCTTTCAAACACTTGAAAACATGGTTTTAAACCTGCCATATGGAGCTTAAACATGAGTCCTGCGTTGTTACTAACAGCACACTAAGAGCTTATGTTATCATTTATGCATATGTTTTTTATTGTAAGCAACATGTTTATGAATACCTTGGTGAATATTAAAGAGTAAAAAAATGCTGTTAGCTTGGTATCAGTATCAGCCAATACTAAATGGAATCTAGTTTCATGGTGGGAGACAGGCGGAAACAGACGATGATGATTATAAATTTTCTACTAATGATTCAGTAATTTGTGTTAGCGCTTACAGCTCGCATTTTTCACAAAGTCCTGCTAATAACATTTCTCATGCTGCCTTCATGAAACAGAAATATAATAAGTGCAATTACTCAAATTTTACAGTTGAATGGAAGCTGATGAGTCTCAGTGGACTAAAATTCATGATATCGTGAAGTTTTGTTGAACTGTGATAAAGAGGTATCAATGACTGATATGGTTGGTAGATGGACAACCCGTGCTGCTCATTATTTTTAATTAACCACACCTTTTCAGTCTCTTACCACTGCCACTGGTCTGTTTGCCAACTCATACAGCCAAAACATCAAACTAGAGGCCAATGATGCATCTAATCTTTATGAAAAGAACTGGCATCGACGTTCAAGATGATCAGCATCACACAAACTTACTGTCAGTAGCAACTGACCCAGACTGGAAGACTGAGTCCAGCTTGTAGCAGCAGTCAGTAGTTAAACCCCATTTTTCAGTGCTGCTTCATCTCAATGGACAGTATCATACTGAATATGAATAATTAATTTTCTGTCTCATTATTTTAACATAATACCTGCATATATTCTTTAACACTGCAGTGTGAATATGTTTTCTATCCTCATACACACACACACACATATGCAATTTAATGGCCTCGGCTCCAGTTTCCTCTGCAGAGGAAAACCACATCCATCACTCTTCCAACACAAACCACACACTGCTCTCTCTGCTCTCTCTCTCTCACTACCACACTCTTGACACTCTCTCTCACACACACAAAGAGAAAGAGAGAGCTTGTAAATAGTTAAGTGCTTGCCAGGCATCGCACTCAGGTCACAGACACAGCAGATGATGTATTCTCCATAGGGAAGCTCCCTCCTATAACGGGACAGTTGCTGGAAAAAAACATACAATTCCATTATTAGAGAGACAACTGTCTGTCTGTCTCTCTCTCTCTCTGTATCTATGTCTGTCTTTTCGGTCAGTTTGACTACTTACTCTTCATTTCTGGATAATTGACTGACTATGAGACTCTGCCTGGTATTTCCAATGTGATAACAATGAGCTTTTCCTCCTATTAAAGACTCAAGGCTGCCACACACACAAACACACACGGCCACTTGGCTGAAGGCCTTGACAACAAAATACTCTCACAAAAGAAAGAGGAAGACCTTGTCTAAGTGTGTTTGCTGGCATGTAAACATACATCTATATATATATATATATAAATATATATTTATATATATATATGTGTGTGTGTGTGTGTGTGTGTGTGTCTGACTCATTCAGCAGGAACCAATCAGATCAAAGCTTCGTTTGGGGGGGTGGGATGACATCATTTGTGCTGCGTTCCAACCACATGGAGAGATGCCATCTGGAGGGTGCTGACTCAGCACAACACACACAAGTACAGCAGAGTCCTTCTGTATTGTAGCCAACGATCAAACAGTCCTGGTCTGGAGTAAGAAGCTGTAAGGTAATTCAGATTCACTGGTTGAAACCAAGCGAGTAGCTCTGGGTCTGAAAAGTGAAGCCAATGTTGAAGTGCCTTAAAACTGCATTTTCTCTAATGGCCATCAGGGGGCCACTCCACTGGCTACAGGAAAATGACCCTACTTCTCACTTGATTAATTACCTCAGTAAACGCTTTCCTAATAGGTTTATGGTCTCAATCACTAGTTTCAAGTCTTCTTCAATATAACATGATGTTCAATTTTGTAAATTATGGCCCCATTTAGAGTAAAATATACAATAAAGTAGGGTATGCTACCGTGGCTGTGCGTGAGGTGCTGTAGTTGGACGTTGGGGAGCTCCCCTCCAGCTCCATGCTCTCATCCAAATACTTCTCATCACTTCTGCCTCCAAAAAAACAAGATAGCAACAGTAAAAATGCCAAACTATTGGTTTCAAATTGGGTGTCCAAAAACCAACGGGTGGTAATTTTATACAGTCTATGGTTTAAACCTGCAGTAACTAAATTTTTGGCCACTTGGGGGTAGCAGAAAGTTGTGAACACAACACTGACATATCACCTTTTAACTCTTTAGCTAACAGTTGCTTCTTTACACAACCAGCAGTTACGGAGCAACATTATCATTCATTTGGTGTCGCGTGTCTGTCTACCTAATAGATGTAAGTCCAATATTCACTTTCTTTAAGCTCTGTTTCTGTTCTCTGCTAACTCCAGGGGGAAACATCTGGATGTCTGTTTGCCATTTGGTGCTGAGCACTGACTCTATATAAATATGGACGACATGTCTCCACTTCCTGCCGCTATGCAAAAGTGAAGCCAAAATATCTCCTTTCCGGGAGCTGCCACCTTGCTTGTGTGAAGTCATCTGGAGCCAGAGTCTGTGCAGTAGAGTCAGGCAGCAGGATGACGGCCCGTGGAACACGCCCCCTCATCCGTCCTGCTGCCTGATGGAGGTTTGCCCATTTTGGATTAGCCAAGCGGAGTCGGTCAAGATGGCGACGGCTGCCCACTTTGAGCTTCACAACCGCTCTTCAGAAACCAATGGGTGAAGTCACAGTGGCTACGTCCATATTTTTTTTACAGTCTATGAGCCAGCCACAAAGAGGTGATCAAGATATTTTGGCTTCACTTTAGCTGAGCTGTCATGATGTCCATATTTATATACAGTCAATGGTGCTGAGCAGGTAGTGTGCGGTGGGTTTTTAAAGATTTATCTCTGAAAACAGCTTCCTGCTACATCCAAAAACGATGCTATGAGAGTGGTTGGAGTGAACCAAAACAGTAAAATTTTGGACCAGACAGCTAAACAATCAGCTGAAACTTGCTATGAAGCTCTGTACAGCTGAGGGGAGCTGTGGAGTCAGAGGATCAGTCTCTTTAGGTTCATCACTACAGTACGAGTGATGCCTCTTACATTACACATTTTCATTTGATACATTGTTAATGTAAAAATATTGATTATAGCTGCTTTAAAGAGTCCCAAATTATGGAAATACATATTTTCTCACTTAATTACCACTTAATTAAGTGGTATCAAGTTATTGGTCTTATTTGTCCAGGTTTTGAGATACCTGTCTTTGGTGCTCATATCATTGAAAAATTAAAAGTTTCATCAGTAACGTTTCTTTTCATGAACATTCTTTCCATTATTTTGGATGGAGCAAACATATGGCGACCAGACATCCCTGTTTGTTGGGGATTATCCCTGTTTCAAGCTGGGTGTTCTGATTCCTGACAAATATCTGTAAAACACTAAAATGTCCTGGTTTTCGACATTTACTACCAAATTGTCCTGGTTTTCACCACAATTAAAATAATAATTATAATATTATACTTGTTTTCAGGACTTACATAGACATTTATCATGTTCTGTCCCCTCATTATTACCTAACCTAATATAAAAACATAAACAATGTACCATACATCTGAATTCAACATTTTGTCTGGATGTGTGTCAATCAATCAATGTGTTGCTGTCAAAGCTGTCGCTAGCCTATGACGCTTGTGGCTCTTTCTGACAGAACCTGTCAGTATGCTAACAGTTAGCTGTCAAGCCAAAGAGAAAGTTGGTCTTTTCTGAAGAGCTCCAGGAGGCTTACTCCTTCCTTCGTAAAGTACCCGGCAATGAAAATGCTGCGTTCTGCACAAACTGCAATATTACATTTTCAGTTCTGAGGGGTGGAAATGTCAATATAAAAGATCATATTAAGACGGCCAAACATAAACAGTGGTTTCCCTGAGAGCTGAGAGCTCCAGAAAAGAAGCTCTAACTAAGAAGAAAGATTGCAAAGATTGCAAAGCCTAAAGTACTAGGTAATCTTCTTAAAGGTTAAAGTTTCTTTAAGGCTCTTTTAAAGCTCTTTTTGTTCTTAACGAGGTGCAATTGTGATTTAATGTTTAGATGTTTTACCGTTTTTTTTTTTTTTTTTTACGTTTTTACATTTAGTAAACAATTGTAGCTGTAGTAAACTCATTTTGTAAACGCACAACCAGCTCATGACAGCGTTATGAAGATGTAAGTTACTTTTATGTTATAGCCTACAAAGTTATTTATAGGCCACAAAGCGATTTCTACCTTGTTTTGTTTAAAAAAAAAAAAAAGCTGGCAGAGAATGTGTCATATTCTCACATTCTGACAAATACCTTTGTCAGTTGGCACACTGACAAATATCTTGATGGATTTTGGGAGACAAAACAATTTTTGGTTTGCTGAGGCGCTGTCCATGGTGTTGAAAGTTGTGCTCGGTAGGTGTGCTAATGGCGGTGCACTTAAGGGTCCCAGTTTGGGGGTTTGGAAATGTGGTCACTCTAAGCAAACAGCTCGTTCAGGTTAACTGGCTCTTGTCAAGTTCCAACCCAGTAGATAGTGGCCAAGACATTCCTCTTTGTCTCAGTAATCTGAAATCCCTACTTCAGTATCGACATATGAAAAGACACAAGTTACATGCAACTAGCATAACAGAGACGCTACACCACCAACAAAACATATATGTACTTCCAAGAGTTATGGGAGCATGACTCATTAAATGCTAATAATTTTTTTTTTTTACATTTGTTAAAATGAAGTTGTACACTTAGTTTGGAATGTACACAGTATCATGTTTTAGACCACTGAATAAACTTATTACGCAAAAATTCATTCTTGAACAATAGCGGAACAGAAGCTAACCTGTAAAAGGCTGCTCCTTCTGTATTAGGCCTTGAGAAAAAGAAGTGAAGATCATGAAGACATCCATGTGGCAGTCATGAAAGTTCCATGACAGATATTCTCACCATATATCTGTAAAATTAATCATAAAATAACAGAAAGAGGAACCGGAGAAAATATTGCTGTCTTGTTAAACTCATTGACAGTGAATAAGCTGTACTGCGACCATGTGGCCTTTTTGGATCGAGAACCATCCATTCATTACACGCTATCCTGAAATATCTAGACATATCGATACACACTCACACACACAGACACACAGACACACTTGTTTCCGTCCTGCTGAGACACTTACACACATCTGAACATGATTAACCAGAGAAGTCAGAGGTCAAGAGGAAGTTGGAGGTGCCTTCCTCTAGGAAAGAGAGAGCTAGAGACAGAGAGGAACCAAATGTTAAAACATGGAACACGTGTTCCAGCTATCAGATGAAATTCTCTCTCTCTCTCTCCCTCTCTCTTTCTCTGTCTCACTCTCTGGATCAGCTTTCAGTCTCCAGACAGCAGCTGTCTGTAGAGAGGAAAAACTTAGACTGAGTGGTCAGACATGGAATGTGTGTGAGTGTGAGTGTGAAGAGCATGGAGACAGTTAGGTACTTAGAGGCGCCACAATCACTGTAAAACACCAAACACATTTCCAATCTGTGACTTATTATAAATCATAATTTGTTGTGATGACAAATAAATGATTTAAGTCGTTATTGGATGGGTGCAGGGAGGGGCAGCAGCACAGAGGGGATCATCCATGTCTGGACGACAGAGTAGTAGGAGGGTTATATCGAGCAGCTGGGGTTCTACAAGTAAAAGTCCTGTTCATCTCTTGTATATTAAAGATTAGATGACTTTCTTATGTCAAATTTTCGACACTTGGATGGACATGAAACTTGTGTTTGAATCATTGATTCATACAATGGCACATTGTGATGATAAAAATCACAATCACAAAGCTTCAAATTCTGCGTCTATGCTACTGAGGCCAGGTTCATGTTTTGTTTTGTTGGAGTTACTGATCTTGCAACTTCTGACTCGTAAATAGCGTTCGCGTCAGCATCCAAGATGTAATTACAACTAGGAAACTTATATTTTTCTGAAAGTTCAGAAATATCTGACTTGGCGCCTAACAATACAGAAGTGCTTGAAAACCAAACAGACATGGACGTCTCACATCAGCGAGAGTCTGTTGTTCAAGATTATTATAGCTAAATTTAACGGATATAACGACATATTGTCAATGAAGGAAAATGTCTAACATGACCGACTCTGTCAATATACAACTGTCCTGAGTTGTTTGACACCATGAACATGTATCTCTATCATCCTATTTCTATGATTTGAACAGCAGGCTGAAGTTGAAGGATTTTGATGAATAAATTCATTAGTTTGAGTCAATTGATTGTTAAAAGTTGGATCAGTTGGAATTTTTGTATTGTAATAATTGTTATAACAAAGTGTTCTGAAAAAGGCCAAACTCAGATTTTGCAGCTCTGGCTGATGTCTTTTCCATGTGGCCAATGAAGCACATGGGTGTCATTGTTTTTAGAGCCACTCACCACACCGGAACTAACAAAATAAACATGATTTCTCAAAAGCATAGTGATACAACGCTTAAAAGAATAAACACACATTTAAAACAAGAAGTCATGACTGAATAAACAAACAAAACGTTCAGCGTTTTATAGTGGAGGCACACTGCCTCATCTAGGCTAATATAAAAAGAGCCTCTGCTGACATCAGAAGAAAATATAATATTTGTAAGAAATATAATATTAGGCTTATTGAGCCTCAAAGAAATCGATCAATGGTGCAGCTATTAACTACATTGACGCCGAGGTGAGATGCATCACGATGATTCAGCTCAGCACGATCGATTGATCACATTGCAGCATGTTGCTCTGCCATCGTTACAAGTTGGGAAAAGTAAAGACAAACAGCACAATCAGTCCCAAACAGGTGCTGATGTGTGAGAAGAAAACTAATCTCTGCACTGTGGGTTCAGACAGCAGCCTGAAACTAGTTTAATAATCAGCAGTAGGATGTTTTAACAAATAGTGTCTGCATTGAGGAAGGTGAAGTTTAAAGTTTGAATTGACCAGCTGGACTCATATTGTCAATGGCTGTGATTGGACTCAGGGGTGGTGAGGTGGGCACTCGTCACTCCAGATGACCTATATCCCCCCTGTACCTGCTAGAAAGTATTGTTGGGTTTGTGTAAATACTATACTTGATTTCACATTGTATGATCAGAATTAATCTAAACTAGATCCACTGTACACACTGGATCTAGACTTGTTTTTTTTTTTAAATTAACAGTGTCAGCCTATCAGTGGTGGTAGTGATATTCAGAACTACACTGAAGTTTCTCCAATCTACAGTGAATTTGATTCATGTCAACATTTGATCTCAGTATTTCTACACACTTACACTTGGATTATCCTGACGGTGCATGTTGTGTGAACACAATGCTGGCTTCTTCTTCCCACATTATGTCTCAGCAACAGAGTATTTTTATTCTCTAATGAATTTTGGATGAGCATCATGAGAGCATCAAACACAAAGGAGCAGGGAGACTAAATTATCAGATCATGGATGTAAAGCCAAAAAGATCAGATGATAATTGCACCCTGAACTGAAGAATATTAAGGATTAATGTTTCCACTCTCATTCTCTCTGTTCTATTTATACTCTACAGTAAGCCAGGTTCTGTTTGCTCAATTACAGCCTGACACAAATGTTCCTGCATGTGTGTGTGCAGCCTCCTCTAAGGTTGAATGAGCATTAATTACTGCTCGGTTCAAAGAAAGTGAGAAAGGAAGAAAACAGACAAAAAGAGTGTCAGAGGAGGATACACAGACTGCCAAACAGATGATAAGACATAATAAAGGAAAATGTAAAAATACAGAAAATAAATAAAATATACGACCACACAAAGGAACCTCTTTGAAAAAGAAAAAAAAGAATAAAGGAAGAGTGTTGTGAATCAGTCCCAGCTGCTTCATTCATTCTGCCTGCATGGAAACTATGAACAGAACTTTGAAAATGAATGAAATTCAGGGTTTAATACACACCACTGCAGTGTGACTCTCCTGCAGAGAGCTACTTGTGGTTTTACTGGCGTGTTTTCCAACTCTCTATGACACACACACACACACACACACACAAACTCACTGACTCAAGCCAAACCACAGCATACTAAATCTTCATATGTCTGAAAGGTTCAAAGTTTTAGGCTGAGCTGAAGTTAAAGGGGACCTATTATGCTTTTCCTTATTTTCAGTCATATATATAATGTTACAGTGTCGGATGTTCATATTAAATGTGGCCCAAGTGTCAAATAATGATGTAAACATATGAAGAAGCAGAAAGCACCGGCTTCAGACTGCTCTGAACGCTCGGTTTCCACCGTTTTTTCTATTTTCGGCCTGAGCTGACGTCGGCTAATGACGGATTTCTTTATATGGACATCTGCTCAACGCGCAGCGCACAAGTTCACTGCTCTGCTCCACTAACATTATGGCGTTTTTCCATTGTTTTGGGGGTAGTCATGCTGAGCCATGACACCATTACGCAGTGCTGCAAAGTAAAATAAGTTGTTTACCTGTAGGAGGTGTGCTGGTTGTCTGCAGCTCTTCATCAAGCATCATCATCACTGTAGGTGTTTCTGCTTACACTATTCCTCTCTGCATTATTTCTAACTGATCTGCTGAAAAAAGAGCTCCAAATATCTCTATATGTTGTTGTGTTAACTGTTTTTTAGCGCTGCTAATGAAGCTCTGCTAATTCGGTGAAGAACACATTTCAATTCCTGTAAATTCTTCACAATAAAAGTCTCCTGTTATTTTGTCATTTAAAAGCTTTTGATATGAAGCAGTGAAGCAGGAAATGTTGGGTTGGTGGTAACTTAACACGATCCTGATATGTGCTGCCCATCGGCAGGCTTCCAGAAGACTGGCCAATCATAACTGAGTGGGCTCATCAAGGGGGATGCCTTACAGAGACAGGAGCTTAAACTGCCTGTTAGCAACAGAGGCTGAACTGAGGGGCTGTATAAAGGGCCAGTATAAGACAAATAAGGAGTTTTTTGAACTGTGAATCATGCAAAGCTACTCCTGTAGGCTCCCAGAATAAAAACATAGAGCTGGAAATTAACATAATAGGTCCTCTTTAAACTGAGGATAACAAGCATTTAGTAAACCAGTTAGCTAATTAGTCTTTATAGCAAAACAGACAAGATTAACTTGTTAAAGTTTAAAGGTACAATCCTTAAGATTTTCATTAAATAAACCCAATGTTGATGCTGTTCATAGTTGGCATTTTTCCTGTAATTGCTGTTCAGTGTGTTTGCATTCAGTAATTATATCTGTATATAGCAGTTTTCATTGTCAATGGAGAAATCTGCCATTCCCATTTTGGATTCAAATTGCCTTCACACACACACAGGATATTCACAGGAAACAATGCATGCATGTAATCCAATGTAATTTGATCTGATTCATAATAGCCACTTTTCACTGTTTCCTCTCTTTACACTGTCTCGAAGCTGTATTAAGTTACTGTCGAGTTATTACAAGGGGTGGCTTTTATTGTCAAGCAGTCACAGAAAACGCAATGTATTTGTCACTGAGGTTAGTGCTAACCGCAACTGTTGGAAGTATGAATATATTATGTAACATATTAGCTTCAGCTGGAAGTTCTGCGTTCAGAGAGCCAGTGACTCGACTCATGAGTCACACCACACAGTAACATAACAAAAACATTTTCAACCAAGAAATAAAAATAATCTTCAATGACACAGTACAAAACCAACATTTTCTTGTTGCTTAATTCTCCCGTCAATCTTTTTACTTTGTTGCAGCTGTAGACAAGAGCCAAGTTTGTACATTGAAAGAGAATGTGTGGCTAGGCTGGTTATACTGGTTATAACTGGCGTTGACAGCTTAAACTGAAAGATATAAGCAGCAATCTGGGTTTTTGGTCAATATATTACTGTGAAATAGCTTAAAGGTTGCTGTGTCCTGGTCTTAAAGGCTGCAGTTAATTGTCCTATGAGCAGTTGCTATGATGATACAGTATTTCACCAGATTACTTTTCACATTAAGTCACGCTCCTCTCAAAATGTGTTTTTCTTCTTGTTCCTTCAGTCGGATGTTTGAGCTTCACTGTGCAGAATGATGGATGTGCATAGTTTGACACTAGATGGTTGTTTTCATCTGCTAAAAGTGGAAAGTTTCTCTGTGCTCATCAAAAATTTGAATTTAAGGGGTGGGCCTATGAGCAGGATTTGTGACATCACAACTGGTTCGGAGCCAATCGTGGTCAAGTATGCAACTTACACAAGATGTGATGTGGAAACTTGAAACACTTGGAATGAACTTTTCAGTGCTGTAGGGAACATCTTGTGTCCAGCAGTTAAAACTTTTTAAATATATACATATATTTGCATATTCATAGAGTCTGGAATTCGTGATGAAGGAGAAGCAATAGATATCATTTTAAGGATTTAAATGAGATATTTCAACTTTTTTTGTGGAAAAACCATATTATACACAGATTATTATTCAAAGTAATGATAAGAGTGTTTTATATACATATTAAAACATGTCTGGAGGGGATCTTTAAGTATTATATCAATATTACAGTATTATATCAAGAAAGCTATACAATGAGGATTAAGACAGCAGACAGTCACTACTATGCATTTGCCACCAGCGCTCTTCTTTTCCCTTCTATACCAGTGCCTGTTACTGCTTAAAGGGGCCCTGTGGCATTGTTCTCATGTGGTTTTGTCAGATTTCTCTTTGACAATATTTTACTTTAAAAATATTTTATGAGTATTCTTATTTTCATAGTGCTGTGCCAGGTTTTGAATTTCTATATAACATAGTGATAGCACGATGATAGCCCTGCTTTGTTGAAATCGATGGTGGGCAAGGCAAGTCAAAATCTGGCACCAAAAGAAAAGCTAAAATGATTTAATTGTTTCTGCTGTACTTTTTCATCTTAAGAAGACAATGAAAATATTTCTGAACCTGTCAGCTCAGAGTTTGATGTCCTGCGTAATAAAACTAGCATTACTGATGAACTGGAAACAGACACACCAGGATCCCCCGCACAAATCCCCAGGATTTGTCAGACACGCAAGTGGAAATTTGACTGTAAATAGTCTGCGGGCCAATGAAAGAACCCTCTGACATTTTTCTGCTGTCTTACCAAGTTAGATGAGAAAATCAATACCACTTTCATCTCTTAGTGTTTAACAGAGGTCCATTTCTATACATCTCCCATAATTAAAGTGATGTAACTGCAATCACAATTGTATTTTTTCTAGTATGCACATTGCTGCAATACAGTTTTTAGTTTGGGAAAAGGAAAACAAATGTCTGATTATTTATCAAGATTTTCCTGAATGTAAATGCTTTCTAAGCAGCACCAAAAGTCATCTAAGGGTAGTTAATCAGTGAACTAAATAAAACTTGTCTGACAAGAAATCTTTTCATACTTTTAACAAGAACAAGAACACATGCTTTTTCAAGACCTCATTTGCTCTCTCTCTCTCTCTTTCTCTCTCTCTCTCTCTCCCTCACACACACACACACACACACACACACACACACACACACGCACACACACATGCACACGTTAAACACACAGTAGTTTCCTTGTTTACTAAGAGCAGCCAATAAAGTGTTTTAATAGCTGTGTAGTACAGGATAACAGGCTAATTACCGTCTGCAGTGAGCTAATGAACAGCACTGATGTTCGGACATGTAGAGAGCAGTAACTAAACTCTCAAACTATCAAACCAAGGCCATCAGCAAGTAAGAGTGCTGGAAGTATAACTTGAAACCGCATGATGGTAAGGTATGTGCCAGGTGTCACTGCTGGATTGGTGTTTTCATACAAATATAGAGAGATGTGCCGTGTGGACATGGAAGAACAATACTGGTTGATCCTTTTACACAGTGGAGTGATGACACATTAATTTACCTGATAACCTCACTGATACCCCTGCATTGATGGCCTAAATGCCTATAGCTGCCTAAAATGTAATGTGATTATTGTATGTAATTATTAGCAGATTCTGATGGTTTTATTGAAGTCTTAGATATTTATCTTTTTGTTTCTTTGCTTATGGTGTTGTAAGGATTTGTAATATTCTATCCACCTTTTGGTATGGTCAGAGAAAATTTACCAAAATTAGTAAACAGACAAAAAGGTACCAAATTACCAAAACTATGAATATGCCCAAATCACCATTGTATGCATAAGTAGGTATGATATGATCGATTGATTGATTAATTAATTATTGATTAACAAAAATAATAATCAGTAACTTTTCTGCTACTGATTAATCATTTAACTTTTTAAGTAAAATCTCCAAACATTTTATGGTCCTTTCAACTCAAATCTAGACAAATGAACAGTGCTTGTTTGTACAGGAGGCCAACATTTCAAATTAAGTTAGCTATCTAATCTCAATGTTTTGGCTGTTTTCAAACTAGATTTCAAGGAAAATTTATTTTACTACTCTAATCTCTCTCACTCCCCCCCTCCTAACATAGACTCATTTTTGTCTTTAAGGGGAAGACAGGGGATGTTCAGGGGGAGATAGCAGGTCAACAGTATATGCCACATAGAAGTGGTATACATCATCTGAAAGCTGGTAACCTGAAGATTAATTTGGGATGCAGCTCGTGCAAGTTTTTCTAGTCATAAATCTGTAATAAACATTGTGTTCTGGTTAAATGCCTATTCACATTTTGAAAGTTGAGTGTATGAGGGATTAGAACATATGACAATATATGATAGCCATTCCCATGCTCAACATAATTGAACATGGGAATCATATACTGCCATGTTATTATGTTGCAGCAATATTTGGATTGATACCATTTGTGGTGCAAAATGTAACCATTTTTGATCACTGGTGAATTGATAAAAATGATCATAAATCCCTCCAAAATACCACATTAAGACACCAAGACCTCGAGGAACACCACTGAATGATTATGTGATTTGGTATCAAAAACTTTTGACATTTGGATATTTCTGTAAAAAAGCATTTCTGTTCTGGAAATTGCTAAGAAACCCCCCTATTGTCAATATACCTAGGAAAGCCATACATCCTCTGAATGCCCTCAGTCTCTAGTTTGTGGTTGTAAAGTTTCATGAGGTTGTGATTATCCTTGAGGTCACAATAGATCGTTTTATACAGTGAGCTCAAGCTTCAAAAAATGGTCTCACTACAATGAAATGGTTTTTATGGGGACTAACATCATCACACATGAATAAAATTAGGCTCATTGAATCCACAAGAGTCTCAGCTTTCCATTCATAGCAAATTTATGCAATTCTAAGACTGTTTAGGGACCCCAGTATTCAGAAATACTCAAATACACCATTTTTAGAATAGGCAAAAATAACATTACAATAACTGCATGCAAATAAACTGCATGGTGTTTGCCCAAAACTGCATGGGATTAGCACAAAGTGGGCATGTCTGTTAAGGGGGGGACTCATGGGTACCAATAGAACCCATTTTCATTCAGATATCTTCAGGTGAGAGGTCAATGGACCCCTTTGAAAATGGCCATGCCAGTTTTTCCCTCGCCAAAATTTAGCCTAACTTTGGAGTGCTATTTCCCAACAAGCTATCATAAAATGGTTGATACCAATGAATTCCTTAGGTCTTCTAGTAGATATCAGCATCTTCACTGTACCCTTAAAACTGTACCTGCTATAGCCTCTGAAAGACAGTAAACTCCCCAAGGACACCGACAACCTTGGCCAGGTTGTCGGTGTCCTTGGGGAGTTTAAGAGGTTAATGCTTACGTAAAACTCATGCATCACCTCTGATTGATCTAACATTAATTTTGATCGATTTCCAGGTTGTAGTTATCACCATAATTTGAATGTGAATGAGCCTCCTGTAATCTACCTTCAATCGGCCCAGTATGGTTGGAACCTCAGTAGGGCAGAGCCTCAGACACAGCATCGTTCTGATTATTAGAGTTCAGGACATTTTAATGAGGATGGGATGATGATGGTACAGAGACTAGGACCCAGTCAACGTTGTTTTCTTGTAACTATGACCGTGGCCATTCCCTAACTATAACCAGGTTGTCACATGTTTTGTAACCATGACGACAAAGGCCCCCTTACAAAGTAGTAATTTAAACCCAAACGATAATCTTTCCCTAATCATAGCCAAGTTGTTTTTGTGCCAAAACCTAATCAAACATTAACATTTGCGTTACCATCAGAAATCTTGTTGATTCCAACAAGTCTTCCCAATTAAATAAAAACAAAATCTGTTTGTGGTCCACACACTCTAGAAGAACACATAGAAATGGGAAACGAACAGCGATCTCCCATGTTAAAGTCCAATGTTTCGTTGACCTATCTATCCATCCCGACCTTGTCTCTATGTGGACTTTGTCACTATATATTCACATCATCTTATTTCCTCCTTTGCTCCTGTATTTAATATGGCTTCTGTCAATAGACAACAAATATATGTCATTTTGGGGCACTTGCATGGAAGGACAGTCTCTTGGTCCCTTTCAAATCTCTGGATATTTCACTGAGTTTATATGTAGGTCTTATTCTCTCGCCAACATCTCTCACTATATCTCAACATATTGTAGGATAGCAATGAACAATTATTGTCATTATCAATTCACGTACAGCCTCAACCACTCCACCACAGCACAAATGCCCATCACAGTTGCACAGAGCGTTGTCACAAGATCGCTTATTTTGTGCTCATTTTGTGCTCATTTTGGACAAACACCACAAAAATCCAGTTTAATTTACAATTAAATGAATCAAAGAAAAGCCATGAATCCCCACATTGGGGAACCTGAAAGCAGTAAATGATGAATCAACGACCTAAATTGTCATTTTCTTTCCATCAACTGGTAAATTAACTGAAAAACTTGCTTCAGCGGTAAAATATAGCCAACATAAAATCAGTCAATGTGATATTGCCCAGCTTAAAAGAGAGCAAGACAAAGGGATCAATAAGAGATGAAGAAAGCTCAATAACATGGTGTACAGGTCTGACTGACTCTCTCTCAGGATTCTTATCTGCTCTCTGACAGTTCAGCCAGCCACAGGGGAGCCATTTCTCTCTCTGTATCTCACACACACTCACACACGCACGCACATGCACACACGCACACACACACACACACACATGCACACACTTAAATGAATGGTGGTGAGTAATTACTCAGGGTCAAGCATGCTGGTGCTCTCTAAGGAAGCCCTATTAAGTGTGTGTGTGTGTGTGTGTTTGTGTGTGTGTGTGTGTGTGTGTGTTTGCTGACAGCCCTACTCAGCCTTTGATTGGTCAAGCACAGATTGCGGGGATGCCTGGGTAACAAGGACAAATCTGTTCTGATTGGGCCTTTATCTTGAACTGAGCCTCTCAGGGGACCTTAGGATGAAACCTGACGCTTCTCATTCTGCATCTTCTGTAAGAGTAATTTCCACTAAAACATGGATCACATTGGACCAATTACAGTGGACACCTCAGAGTCCTGTATAGATCCAGTTGAATATGGAAAGACACCACAAGTGAGGAAGATTGTAGATGCTTTGTTCTATACAGACACATCAATTAGATCAATTTATAGAAGTGGACTGCAGCAGTTTCAAGGGGCCTTGACACTAGTGGCAGTAAGGTGGTGGAGGGGTGAAGTAGTAAAGCAGCAATAACAACAGAGGGATGAAACAGGTAAGGTAGTTTAAATATACTTCAGTTAAGATGAACATTGGTTCAAAGGAAAGCCCACAAACAAATCCAAGTGAAGTCATTGGATCATTTTTGCAAACATGTACCCATCCTGTACCTGCTTGAACCGACCGATACCCAACAATTACCAGTATCTCTAAATAAATTCTGGTCCCGAGCCATTAACATAAAACCTACAACCCATCCAGTATCCATAAACAAATAAGTTCTCCACAAGTTATAAAAAATTTGGACCTGTATCACTTTCTTTTTTTGCAAATTATGCCAGATGCAGGGCTCTGGTACACCTGCATGTGCTACAACAGCAAACACAAAGCTTTACATATATTTAAATCAGTGTTAATGGACAACTGGACTGCAGCAAACCAGTCCAACAAAAATATGATACACTGATGCAGCTAAAGATCATTCACTGGCAAACTTCTACAAAAACAAAATCTGTTTCTTAGGATTTGAAAAACAACAAAAACTATCTGGCTTCTACACAGACAGCAGATAAAGATTGTTGTAGAGGGGATGGTTTAATGCCTGAGGTTTGGATGTATCACTCCCTGTCGTCTTTATCAGTTACTGCAGATTTGGGGAAAAGATAATGGAGCCAGACAGACCTCTCCTCCAGACCGTTCTTGTGTTGTTCCATCGCTATGATTCTTTTGGGTTTATGGCATTTAGTGACTTCAGATGATTCTCAGTGTAGCTGGGAAAACAGGCTGAATCTTGTTTTGTTGAATGACTCACAAGATTTCAGTGGAAGGACCATGGCTTTTGTAATATTCCAAAATATTTCAAAATCTCCACAAAAACACAGAAAACATTCCTGACGTTATTTTTGACATTATTTCCCCAC